>NW_027186320.1:6179584-6204222 GCF_028583685.1 Petaurus breviceps papuanus
TATTATTCAACATTATACTAGAAATTCTAGTAATAGCAATAAGGAAATTAGAAGAAGGAATTAGAATAGCAAAAAGGAAATAAAAGTATCAATCTCAGTTGATGACATAATGGTATTCTTGGAGAATGCTAGAGCATTAAGTAAAAACCTAATTGAAATAATTAGCAGCTTTGGCAAAGGGACAAAATATAAAAGAATTCCATATCAATCATCACCATTTCTATTAGTAAAGAAGTTCAGGAGCAAGAGATAGAAAGAAATTCCATTCAAAATAACTATAGACAGTATAAAATTCTTGGGAATATACCTGTCAAGACAAACCCAACAAATATATGAACATAATTACAAAACACTTTTCAAACAAATAAATTCAGGTCTAAATAACTGGAAAATATTAATTGCTCATGTGTACACCAAGCCAATATAATGAAAAATACAATTCTACTGAAATAATATACATATTAAATGGCATACAAATCAAACCACCAAAGAATCATTTCATAGAGCTAAGAGAAAAAATTCTTCTAGAAGATCAAAAGTTTAAGAATATTAAAGGGGAAGCTCTGGAATAGGTGGAGTCAAGATGGCTGAGTGAAAGTAGGAACTCACCTGAACTCCTCCATGATTTCTTTAGTAACCTCTAAAAAGTGAAGCAATGGATTCTAGAGTGGCTTAATCCATTAAAAGATGGGGTGTGGCCGATTTTCAGTGCAGGAAGATGCTCACATGGGACTAGGCAGGGGAAGCATGGAGGGTAAAGGCTGTACCAGCACAGACCTGAGACCCGACCAGACCAGAGCCAGAACAAGACTGGGCAAGCTGTTTCACCCACCACAGGGGCAATTCCCAAACCTCTCTCCACAGGACAGGTGATCTGTCAGAGGTGGGTAAGAGAAAGCTCAGGGCCTGTGGCAGTAGAAGCTAATTCTGGGGTGACCAGCCCACAAGCTGGATGTATAAAAATCAACTATCTGAGCTTCCAGGAGACAAGATGGAGAGTAAACCCTTACTGTTTCACTGTCTCCTTAAGACCCTGAAATCCCAGATAATATTGCTGCAGGATAATATTCTAAAATACTGCAAACAGCAGCAGGCTTGGGAATCCTAGAAGAATTGTGGGGGTATGGGTGTGAGTATGCTAAGGTGCAGGGTGGAAGCTGTGGCAACAATCTCCATCTCAGCTGACCAGCAGGAGATCATGGGTCCCAGGGGGTGGAGCAAGAAAGGACTAACACCAGAACCTCAGGTGTGCCTTCACACAACCAGGGAAACCAGCAGACACCAGTGCTGCAACCACCCGCACCTGAGCCTGCCTGATTTTCAGCCTAGGGGCTGTGAGGTAGAATCCTGAAGCAGTCAGACCACCCCTCCCCCACACTTTACACTGTGAGCCTCAGAGTAACCTTGAGGCAACTCAGAAAGTCCTGACCTTGGCCTCAGTTTAGACACCCAGAGGACACAGCAGAAAGCCAATAACCAGACCCCTTAACTCCCAAGATAAGAAGTGTGGGTCAGAGCTCTCTATACCCCAGAAGCAGAAATACACTTTAAAGGCCAGGAAATAAGCAATCACAATGGGAAAATAACAAACTAGAAGAACAAAAGTGATTGAATACTTTTATAGCAAGTGAGAAAAACCAAATTCACAAGAGATCAGCAATTGACTCTATACCCAATTCTGAAACCTCAACAGGGAATATGAATTGGTCTAAAGCCCCAAGAGCATTCTTGGAAGAGCTCAAAAAGGATTTTAAATGCCAAATTATAGAGGTAGAAGATAAACTAATTGTTTTAGAATTACACTTTCATAAATAGAGAAAAAAATTTCTGAAGAAAACAGTAACTCAAAAAGTAAAATTTCTGAAATTAGAAAAGAGGTGTAAAATCTAACTGGAGAAAATACCTCCCTGAAGATGGCAGAGAAGCAGCAGGACCTCCGAGTGGCTCTGACTTCCACCTTTCCCAATCAATGTAAAAAGGGAACTCTGAACAAACTTTGGAGCTGCAGAACCCACAAAGTGACACAGAGAAGCTAAACTCCTGCTGAGGACAGGCCTGCAGGCCAGCAGGAATTGGCCAGCTCAGCATTCTGGAAGCCAAGCCCAGACCCACATGAGCCAGAGGTTTTAGATCTAGGGTGGGTCTGACCAGCTGCCTGTCATAGGGACTCCAGATCAGCAGCATCTGTGGCCGTTTCCAGAATTATCAACACATAGATGCAAAGGAAAAAGTGAGAGGTAAGTGCAGTCTGGACTTTGGGACCCATTAAGTGGGAGTACATCGGTTTTTGCCCCCAGGGCAAGAAGCCTCTAAGACACCAGCACAGTCAGCCAGCACCATGTGGCAGCTTCAGCTCCTGGTCTGCAGAGTGTAGGGGGACCAAGCACCAGTCTGAGGGGTAATTGCTCTGGCTTTAACCTGCTTAGATCTGGATTGCAGTCTAGGGTGGAGGTCCTGGGGTGTGTGTCCAGCTTGCCAGAGCACGTGGAGGCCTCAGAGGGGGCACCCATTTAATACCTCCAACAGCTGAGAAAACCCCAGCATTTTGGGACTAAAGCTCTCCTGTCTGGTGGCAGAGTCTTACTGTGGCAAAAAGCTCAGGGGTCAAGTGACTGAGGGGCAACATGACCGGGCAAAGGAAATGAAGCAGACAGAAGATTCCAACATTAGACTCCTATTTTGGGGGAAAAAAAGGAGCAAAGCATGGAACAGGAGGAAGAGAGTGAAGTCAGAACTCTTGCACCAAAAGCTTCAAAGGAAACTAAGAGCTGGTTACAGGCCATAGAGGACCTTAAAAAGCAGATGAGAGAAGTGGAGGGAAAATTGGGAAGAGAAATGAGACTGTGCAAGAAAATGAAATGAGACTCAACAGCCTGACTGAGGAAAAGAACACCTTAAAAAATAGACTAACTCAATTGGCTAAAGAGGCTCAAAAAGGCAATGAGGAGAAGAATGCCTTAAAAAGCCGAATTTGCCAGATTGAAAAAGAATCTCAAAGGCTCACTGAGGAGAATCATTGATTCAGAATTAGATTGGAGCAAATGGAAGCTAATGACTTTATGAGAAAACAAGATGCTGTTAAACAGATCCAAACAAATGAAAGAATAGAAGGCAATGTGAAATATCTCATGGGAAAAACCACTGACCTGGAAAATAGATCCAAGAGAGATAATTTAAAAATTATTGGGATACCTGAAAACCATGATCAAAGTAAGAACCTAGAAATCATCCTCCAGGAAGTTCTCAAAGAAAACTGCACTAATGTTTTAGAACCAGAGGGCAAAATAGAGGTGGAAAGAATCCATGATCACCTCCTGAAAAAGATTCCAAAAAGAAAACTCCTAGGAATATTATAGCCAGGTTCCAGACTTAACTTAACCAATTAAAAAAAATAACAAAATAAAAACTGTGTGACCACTTTGGTGAAAACTATGTGGCCACTTTAGTGATAATTTGGTCAGTTATAACATTGTGAATGTTGTACTTTGATTTCTGTCAATGTTTTGTCTTAGTTTCTTACTGAATAAATTGAGAGTTCACTATTAAAAAAAAGAGAAAATACCTCCCTAAAAACAAAATATAAACATATGAAAAATGAACTTCAAAAATCAATCAAGGAAAATAATTCACTAAAAATTAGAATCAGTGAAGTTGAAGCTAATGGCTTTATGAGGCATTAAGAATCAATCAAACAAAACCTAAAAAATGAAAAATTATAAGAAAATGTAAAATATTTCATTGGAAAAACAACTGACATGGAGAACAGATCTAGGAGAGATAATCTAAGATTTATCAGTCTACCAGAATGCCATGATGATAAAATGAGCCTAGATAACATCTTCCAAGGAATCATCAAGGAAAAGTGTCCTGAGGTCCTAGAACCAGAAGGTAAAATAGTTATGCAAAGAATCCACCTGACACCTTCTGAAAGATATCCCAAATTGAAAACTCCAAGAAATGTTGTAGGCAAATTCCAAAACTATCAGATGAAGGAGAAAATGCTTCAGGCAGCAAGGAAGAAGCAATAAAAATATCTTGGAACTACAGTCAGGATTGGACAGGACGTAGCATCTTCTATATTAAAATATTGGAGGGATCGCAATATGGTATCTAGTTAAGCAAAAGAACTAGAGGACCAACTATCTAGAAAAACTAAGCATAATCTTTTAGGCAAGGACATGGTAATTCAATGAAATAAGGAACTTCCAGACCTTGCTGATGAAATAGCCAGAATAGTGGAAAGTTTAATCTCAAAATACAAGAATCAAGAGAGACATAAAAAGATAAACAGGGAAAACACACACACACATTGTTTTTCCAATGAAATATTTTACATTTTCTTATAATTTTGATAATCTTAGTGAAATGGAAGTATATTTAAAAATATATAAATTGTCCAGATCATTTGAGGAGGAAGTAGAATATTTAAATAAACCCATCTCAGAAAAAGAAATTCAATAAGGCATCAAGGAACTTCCCAGGAAAAAAATCTCCAGGGCCAGATGGTTTTACAAGTGAATTCTATCAAACATTTAAAGAACAATTGATTCCAACACTTTATACACTATTTGGGAAAATTGGAGAAGAGGAACTCCTGCCAAATTATTTTTATGACACAAATATGGTACTGATACCTAAATTGGGAAGAGCCAAAACAGAGAAAGAAAATTATAGAACAATTTCCCTCATGAAAATAGATGCAAAAATTTTAAATAAAATATTAGTAAAAAGACTTCAGCCACTTATTATGAGAATAATTCACTTTGATCAGGTAGGATTTATTGCAGGAATGTAAGGATGGTTCAATATTAGGAAAACTATTAGTATAATTGATCATATCAACAACAAAACTAGTAGAAACCATATGATTATCTCAATAGATGCAGAAAAAGCCTTTGACAAAATGCAATACCCATTCCTATTAAAAAATGCTAGAAAGTATAGGAGTAAATGGAGTCTCCCTCAAAATGATAAGTAGCATTTATCTAAAACCAACAGCAAGCATTATATGTAATGGGGATAAGATTGAAACATTTCCAATAAGATCAGGGGAGAAACAAGGATGTCCACTATCATTCCTCTTATTCAGTTTTGTTTTAGAAATGTTAGCTGTAGCAATAAGAGAAGAAAAATAAATCAATGGATTTAGATTAGGCAAAAAAGAGACTGAGCTATCACTCTTTGCAGATGATACAATGATATACTTAGAGAATCCTAGAGAATCAAGTAAAAATCTACTTGAGATAATAAATAAATTTAGCATAATTGCAGGATATAAAATAAACCCACATAAATGTTCGGCATTTCTATATATTTCCAATAAAGTCCAACAGTAAGTAATAGAAAAAGAAATTCCATTTAAAGTTACTGTAGACACTATAAAATATTTGGGAATTTACCTGCCAAAGCAAACTGAGGAACTATATGAACACAATTATGAAACACTTTTCACAGAAATGAAGTCAGATCTACCTAAGTGGAAAAACATCAGTTTGCTCATGGCTAGGTCAAGCTAATGTAATAAAAATGACAATTTTACCTAATTTACCTATGCAGTTCCATGCCAATAAATCTATCAGAAAATTATGTCATAGAGCTAGAAAAATAGTAACAAAATTCATCTGAAAGAACAAAAGGTCCAGAATATCAAGGGGATTAATGAAAAGAAATTCTAGGAAAGGTGGCCTATCCATACTAGATTATAAACTGCATTATAAAGCAGCAGTCATCAAAACTACTTGGTATTGGTTGAGTAATAGAGTGGTAGATCAGTGGAACAGATTAGGTATACAAGGCACAGCAGTCAATGACTATAATAATCTACTGTTTGACAAACCCCAAAACCCTACCTTCTGGTATAAGAATTCACTATTTGATAAAAACTGCTTGGAAAACTGGAAAATAGTATGGCAGAAACTGGGCATAGACAAAACTTTTACACCATATATCAAAATAAATCTAAATGGATACATGATCTAGATATAAAGACTGAGACTATAAACAATGAGAGAGCAAGGAATAGTTTGCCTGTCAGATTTATGGAGAAGGGAGAATTTTTGACCAAACAAGAGATAGAGACCATTTTGAAACGCAAAATGGATAATCTTGATTACATTCAATTGAAAAATTTTTGTAAAAATAAAGTCAATGAAACCAAGTTTACGAAGGAGTGGAAAATTGGGAAATAAGTTTTACAACCAATTTCTCTGATAAGGGCCTCATTTCTAAAATATACAAAGAATTGATTCAAATTTATAAGAATACAAGTCATTCTCCAATTGATAAATGGTCAAAGAATGTGAACAGGCAGTTTTCAGAGGACATAATTAAAGATATCCATAAATATATGAAAAAAATTCTCTAAATCACTATTGATTAGAGAAATGTAAATCAAGACAACTGAGCTGCCAAATCTCATCTGTCAGATTGACTGAGATGACAAAACAGGGAAAATTATAAATGTTGGAAAATATGTGGGAAATGGGAACACTAATGCATTGTTGGTGGAGTTGTGACCTCATCCATTTATTCTGCAGAGCAATCTGAAACTATGTCCAAAGGGCCATGAAAAAGTGCATACCTTTTTGACCCAGCAATACCACTTCTAGGACTGTATGCAAAAGAGATCATAGAAGCAGGAAAATGACCCATATGTACACAAATACTTATAGTAGATCTTTTTGTGGTCATAAAGAAGTGGGAATCAAGGGGATGCTCATCAATTAGGAAATGACTAAACCAGTTGTGGTATATGAATGTAATCTAATACTATTTTGCTATAAAAATGAGGAGCAGTTGGACTTCATTTCATGTTTTGACAAGTTTAAAATGTGATATTTGTGTTCTAAGTTGAAGCATAAAATTTCAGTCTAAATGATGATGTAAAGGGCCAAAAAGACAGTTTTATCAGGTCCCAATTTTAAAGAAATCATTTCAACTACAGACTCCTACTAATACAGTTTTTCACTTTGCTCTTTCTAATCTCTGTTGCAAGTGGGAAGACTAATGATTAGATATGAGAAAACTAGGTTCAAATGCCACAAATGCCAGCTTTTCTATATACTAGTTTTATGACCTTGAACAGGTCATAAAACCTCCTCATCTACAAAATGATGGGGAATGGGCTAGATGACTTCCAAAGTTCATTCCTCCTCTCAATCGGACTTCTTAAACATTTTTCCACTCATGACCCCTAAGCATTTCTTTAACAACTTAAGAAGTGTGGCTTAAAACATTTATCTCATGACCTTGTACAGGCAGCAATAGGGAAATTCTGGAAAGTCCTTCAGAAAAGCAATGAATGGACAGAGATTGGGAAAGTACCAAAAGCTATCAGTTTAGGGATCTTCCCCATTTCAAGATCCCATTACACTAGAGGCAGACTCTCATCCTAGAGGTTGTTGCTAAATAATTAGATTCAGGATTTTGTGATTAGACCCAGGGATGTTGTGAGGTTCAAATGAGTCAATGGATTTAAGGTATTTTACAAACTTTCAGATAGTATATAAATACTAGTTGTCAGTATTAGCAGCAGCAGCAATAGCATCAATAGTATCAATATCCAATCAATAGGCCTACAGTTGAAGGATTTTATTCTCCTAACCTTCTACTATTCTGCTAAACACAAATCATGTTTAAAGAGCAATACAAAGGTGTGCTTGGTAGATGTTTAAGTATGGGATTGGAGGTTTTGATCACACACATACACATACACTCACACACACTTTGAAATATAATCTGTATATTTAACATGTTTTAATTCCAGGAAACCAATAAATTAATAAATTGAGCCTTGCTTTGTGGTGATTTTTGAGTTGCAAATTTTCAAATTGAAAATCTGACAGTTTTTTCTGAGTCACTTGGATCTGACTCTAGCACACCCCTGAGTTGAGAATGTAATTAGCTCTAACAAAGTTTACTGAAAATAGCCTACAAATAACATCAGTGAGAAAGTGTAGGGTTTTGGTAACAAGAAGAAGTATTTCTACAGAGTTAGAATTTATTCAGAAACTAGTTTTTTTTAAGCCCCCCCCCCAAAAAAAAAACACTAAACCTTATATGAGGCAGTATCTTCATATAATCACACACTATTTGAATCAGAAGGGTAGAGTTCTGCCCAATACTCACATTTTAAAGATTCAGAAACTGAGGCCCATCAATTTTATTTCTATGGTTATAGGCTTGAAAAAATGAGTTGAGAGAAAATAGAAGCAGACTACGGAATTCACTACTCTCAATCTATTCAATTAGTAATTAAAACAACCAATAGTGAACAATAGTGACCAATTCTCAATTAGGGTCCATATGTAGTCTACAGAGACATAGCTAAAGTTTAGTCATTTTTTTTAAATGGAAAGCATTCTGCTTTCACTACTCCTTCAAATCCCTATTTGCAGTTGAACATTCAAAGAGAATTTAATGTGGGAGGCATGCCAGCTTATGGCATTTGTGCTAAATTCTTCCATTTATCACATCATATTCCATGTAACAATGAAAAAGATTAAATGATAAAATGATGCTCCATGGCAAAAGTTTAAAGCAATAAAGAGTTATTTTCATCTGGGAATGTTGCCATCAATTCATAAAGTACCTTTTTCCAGTTGAAAAATTTGCACTGTGTTGGCTAATGGCAAATAGGAAGTGTGTTTGTGTTTTGGTATTCAACTCACTGTCAAATTTACACCTCTAAATTGTGTTATTTTTTGCCAAAACAACATAATAAAATGATTTAGATAACTATGTACATGCCTACAGAATACATATTGTGTTCCAATACCATTTTCCTCATATATTAGATGTTATTGCTCCTATAAACTCAGAAAATAATTTGAAGGAGGTGTCTTCATAGAACTTTATATCTATATTGTTTTCTACCCCACTCTTTCTCCCTCCTTTTCATATCTATATCCCTAAAATTTACACATCTTTTGGGGGCTTTGAATGCTATTGGTAAGGTAGATAAATAATATATATTTATGTATATCTATATACTATTTTATCTCTATGTATATATGTATTATATTAATATATTATAGCCTATAAATATGGTTGTATCTAGAATAGATATGATATATCTTTAGATGGCTATAGGTATCTATAGATGAATATATGTAATTACTTTTGACAGGGGGTAGGCTTATTTGCGACAATGAGATGAAAAATGGGGAAATGATGAAAAGGTCGTAGAGATGTGTACTATCCAGCAATGGGAAATTTTCTGGTTATTGCTTAATGTACTGAACTTCTACCCTGCTCAATATCTTCCAACTGAAAATCTCCTCAAAGCTTGAGAATTGTCTAAAGTCATTGACATTGTTTGACCTAGGCCTCACCTTCCATAAGAAATATTATGGATAGACTTTTTTTTTAAAGATGTGTTTTTTTTAAAAGTATATGTAAGTATACACCATATATAAATATATAAAAAATGTTTTTAAAATACACTAAAGTAGAGAAGGTGACAGTTTCTAGGAAAATAGTTACATCTAGAACCTAAGGCCTCTCAGGGCTTATTCAGGTCCCTTGCTATACTAATATTGTGTGATTGTATTAAGTATATATCAGCTTGTAACCAGATTTTGCAATGATTACCAGTTAGTCAGTAGAAATGGTTCCAAAATCATAACTATGAATCCTGAAAGTTTAATTCTTGAAGCAGAGCATTCCCTCCCAGATTTCAAACTATTATGTATTTTAAGTCTTCAAGGTCATCATAGCCCAGGAGTTTGAATTAGATGGATGAAACAGAGCAAGGAGAGAAAAGAAATAAAGGAGTGTCTTGAAGTGAGAATCGCAATAGATCCTCTATAGGGATTCAGTCCTTGCAGGTGCCTCTAGGACTGGGGACAATGATTAATAGTGACTTCAAAAAACAAACAGATATTCATGCAATGATACAAAGAACTAGGAGTGAAATTGCAAGTTGTTACTGCCACTTTAAAAACTGAGGAAAGGGAGCGGCTAGGTTGCACAGTGAATAGAGCATCAGTCCTGGAGTCAGGAGGACCCGAGTTCAAATTTAGCCTCTTTCACTTAACACACACACACACACACACACACACACACACACCCCTAACCATTTGACCTTGGGCAAGTCACTTAACCCCAACTACCCTACCTTTCCCCCCTCCAAAAAAAATAAAAAAAAAAGTTGAGAAAAGTTCTCCAATATTATCTAGCCAGTGTCTTCTGCTAACATGACCTGCTGTGCAATTTTTCTAGTTATTTCTTCTACTGTTTATATTTTCCCTATTAATGTATCACATATGGTGAAGATTATTGTACTTTCTTCTTTCTGAAATCTTTGATAATTTCAGTCTTTTCCATCTTATTTTTTTCTTGTAGCTCATTTTCTGACTCCCTCTCCACTGATGGTAGTTTCCATGGGGCTCCTCCTCTCATGATAATCAATTCAGGGTTCACTAGCCTATGTTTCTGCTCCAAGTGACTATTTTTTTTGGAGGGTAGGGAGTAGAACTGGATTCTAATAGGTGCTCAACTATTTTCCTATAGCTTAGTGGAGTGAAAAATACAGCCCATTTTGGTGTTTTCCCAGTGTTCTGTTATACTGTTAAGGTTTAGGGGTGCTGAGACCCAAAAATAGTTACACCCAGGTCCTCCCTGAACTCAACTCATTCAACTCAAGCCTTCTTTCAGTCAAAGACAAGGTTTATTTGAAAACTGGTCAAGGTGTGTGTGATTTTAAAAATCCTCAATATTGAACAGACCGAATCTGAAACATTTGTTAGACTCTTAAGGAATCTGAGCAATTTAATGAGGGCAAGATGGACCTTATATACAAAAAGACTGTGAGAAGGATGTAGGAGTGGCCAAGTAGTCTGGGATGACTGGAAAGTAACACAGAAGGAACCACAAGGGCTGCGTACCCCAGGCAAATGACAGGGACCTGGGCCACATGGGAAAGTACAGGGAAATTTATTGTTTTTTTGTTTTTTGTTTGTTTGTTTTCTTGGGGGGGGGGAGGATTTCCAGGGTCTATACTTCATCAATACTACTTCTGTTTTTTTTGTTGTTGTTCTTGTTGTTGCTGTTTTTTAATTCTCTGTTTGGGCACCAGCAGGTTGCCACACTGTTGCTATAGGGTTTGCATCTGCAGTTTGAGACTCTGAGGCTCTGGAAGGAAAAGGGTGCTGTATGTTGAAGCGCTCTATTTCTGGACATGTGTCCTGCTCCTTTTCTCTGAACCTCCCATTTCTTTCAGAGATCTTTTGCGTACTAAATGTTGCTTCCTTGGTACTAGCTGTCTGTGGTGGCCCCAGTAAACTTCTGTAGCCTAGAGGCAAAATCTCTACCACACTGGAAAGAAATAAAGGATAATAAATTATAGGATTGGGTTTTATTGAAAGTTTTTTTTTTTCTCTTAGTGCAATCCTGCTAACAGCAATGTGGTGGGAAGTGGGCGAGGGGGGTTAAAAAGAGCTCAGGCTAGGTATAAATTCATGATGTTTTTAAACCTTCTTTGGAATTTTGGGTGCCCTAGAGCATGGAGAATCCTGATTTTGCTTTATGTTTCATTCATAATTTCTATTTTGGAGAATTTAAAAGTTATGGGATTCTGAAAAAAAAAAGTCATGTCCTCCATCTTGTTGGGGAAATGACTCTCTCTAGTTCTTCAATTATTTCAATTTTTTAAACAGTTTTCCTAAAAAATTCCCATGATAAATCATAACTCCTTGTAATGGGATGTCTACATTATTTTTTCTCCCACCAGGGAAGGAAAAATTGAGGAAGCCTGCTACTATCGGGAAATAGCCAAACTTTAAGAACAGAGGTTTGTCCAAAAAGTTAGGGGATTTTCCCCAACTGCATTTTATGGGGTGTCCTGAGGGAGTAAAAATGGATATGATAATTCAGATTTTATTAGTACTATATATTCTAATCTCTTAAATTTGGAGAGAGAGACAGAGAGAGAGAGAGAGAGAGAGACAGAGACAGAGAGAGAGAGAGAGAGAGAGAGAGAGAGAGAGAGAGAGAGAGAGAGAGAGAGAGAGAGAGAGAGAGAGAGAGAGAGAGAGAGAGAGAGAGAATAAATAGCCTGGTATGTATTTGCCCTTAAGCTAAAGAGTAAACCAAGGTTATAACTAGAGTCAAATGTCTTACAGTGTCCAAGAGACTCTGGTGCCTCAGGTAGATCTAAATGTGGACTAAAGGAAAGATAACACACCTAGTTAGATCCCCAATTATGCAAGGAACTTTGTGATCTGGAACAAAGCATCATTTCTTCTACTAGTGTTAGGAGAATTATAAAAACAACTTTGCCTGTGATGAGGTAAATTTTGTCCCACAGTGGCACCTGTTGTTTACAGGTAAGATTCCAAATAATGTGGTGTTTGATTTTAGAGGTATCTATGGCAAAGAGAATGTTACCATATACCCCACTCCTCATTTATACCACAAGGGAGAATATCCTTTAAAAATACCAACTGAGTTCATAAATGTTGCAATATTCCAGGAAAACCAAAAAAGCTCATAAATATGAAGCTGACCAGGGGTTTAAGCCAAAAAAACAGAATAAAAGCAGGGACTTCAGGGGGCAGAGTAAAGATGGTGGAGGAGAAATAGGACTTCTACTGGGTTCTGGCTCCTACCACCTCCAATTCATGTAAAAGGTGACTCTAAACAAACTTTGGAGCTACAGAACCCACTAAATGACACAGAGAAGCTAACTTCCTTCTGAGGATAGCCCAGGCAGACCAGCAGGGAACAGCCAGCACAGCACTCTGGGAGCAGGGCCCAGCCCAGTGCAAGCAGGAGGTTTTAGCCCCAGGGTAGGCCTGACTAGCCACCTGCTAGAGGGACTTCAGATCACCAGCAGCTGTGGTGGTTTGCAGAATTAAAAACCTAGAGATGGTAAGGACAAAGTGAGAGGTCAGTGCAGTGTGGACTTTGGAATACAGTAGTTTGGAGTGCATTCAGCCTTTATACCCTGGAGGGAGAAGCCACTGAGGTGCCACGGATATGCAGCCACTGCCATGTGGCAAATTCAGCTCCTGGCCTGCAGACTGTAGGGGAACTAAGCAACAAGTCTAAGGGATAATCACTTTTGCTTTAACCTGCTTGGATCTGGATTGGGGTCTAGGGTGGAGGTCCTGGGGTATGTGACTAGCTTGCCAGAGCATGTGGAGGCTTCATAGAGGGTACCCAACTAATAATACCTTTGGCAGCTGAGAAAACCCCAGCATTTGGTACAAAGCTCCCCTGTCTGGTAGCAGATTACTACTATGGCAAAAAGCCCAAAAGGCAAGTAATTGAGTGTCAACATGAGTAAACTAAGGCAGCAAAGGAACCAGAAGAATCCAATATTAGACTCCTATTTTGGGGACAAAAAGGATCAAAGCATGGAACAGGAGGGAGACAGTGAACTCCTGCATCAAAAGCTTCCAAGAAAAATATGAGCTGGTTACAGGTCATAGAGGACCTTAAGAAGGATTTTGACAAACAAATAAGAGAAGTAGAAGAAGAATTGGGACGAGAAATGAGAACAATGCAAGAAAATTATGAAATGAGAGTCAACAACATGACTGAAGAAAATAACACCTTAAAAACAGAATAACTCAAATGGCAAAAGAGGCTCAAAAAGGCAATGAAGAGAAGAATGTCTTAAAAAGCCAAATTTGCCAGATGGAAAAAGAATCTCAAAAGCTCACTGAAAAGAATCATTCCTTAAGAATTAGATTGGAGCAAATGGAAGCTAGTGACTTTATGGGAAGTCAAGATACTATTAAACAGATCCAAACACATGAAAAAAATAGAAGACAATGTGAAATATCTCAATGGGAAAACCACTGACCTGGAAAACAGATCCAGGAGAGATAATGGAAAAACTATTAGAGTCCCTGAAAGCCATGATCAAAAAAAGAACCTAGAAATCATTCTTCAAGAAATTCTCAAGGAAAACTGTCCTTGTGTTTTAGAAACAGAGGGCAAAATAGAGGTTGAAAGAATCCACTGATCACCTCCTGATTAAGATCCCAAAAAGAAAACTCCTAGGAATATGATAGCCAGGTTCTGGAATTCCCAAGTTCAAGGAGAATATATCACAAGCAGCCAGGAAGAATTAATTTGAATATTGTGGAAATACAATAAGGATAACACAGGATATAGAAGTTTCTACACTGAGGGATCAAAGGGCTTGGAATATAATATTCTGGAGGGCAAAGGAGCTGGGAATAAAACCAAAAATCACCTACGGAGCAAAACTGAGTGTCATGTTTCAGGGAAAAATATGGTCATTCAGTTGAATAGAGGATTTTCAAGCATTCTTGATGAACAAGCCAGAATTGAATAGAAAATTAGACACTGAGATACAAGAAGCAATACAAGCATGAGCAGGTAAAAAGGGAAAAGAAATCATAAGGAAATTATCAAAGTTGAACTATTTACATTACTACATAGAAAAAATGATAATTGTAACTTATGAAACTTTTCTCAGTATGAAAAATTGAAGGGAATAGAAATGTTTGTGTGTGTGTGTGTGTATATATATATATATATACACATACATATATATGCATATATATATATGTAGACAAGTATATACATATATATATACACATACATATATATGTCTATGTAGGAGTGTATATGGGTGTATGAATAAAGATGTGAATGTGTGTATATATGTGTACAGGTATACATAGATAGAGGGCACAGGACCAGTTTAATGGGAAGGGATGATACTTAAAAGGTGAAATTAAGAGGTGAGAGAGGAATATAATGAGAGGAGATGGGTAGAGAGATGGGGGTAAACAACCTCATGTAGAAGAGATAATCGAAAAAGGTTACAATGGAGGGGAATAACAGGAACTCAAAAGGGAATTGGTCAACCTTACTCTCTTTGAATTTGACTTAGGGAGGAAATGACATACATACTAAATAGGTTATCACACCCTACAGGAGAGTAGGGGGGGAGGGGATGAGAGGGGGGATGATGGAAGGGAGGGCACACTGGGGGAGAGGGTAGTTGGAAGCACCCACTTTTGAAAAGGGACAGGACCAAAGTAGAGAATAGAACAAGTGGGAGGTGGGATAGGGGAAATATAGCCCGTCTTTATCTACCATGGAAATGTTTTGCATAGCTATACATGTACAACCTATATTGAATTGCTTATCTTCCTAGTAAGGGTGGGTGACAAGGGAGGAAGGAAATGAGTCTAGAATTCAAAGTTTTAAAATCACATGTTTAATATATACTGTTTTCGATATTATTTTACATGTCAATGGGAAATAAGATATACAGGCAGTGGGGAATAGAGATTTACCATGCCCTACTGGAAAGTCCAAAGGGGCACTGGAGAAGATATGGGAGAGAGCAGATTGGAAGAGGGGATATCCAGTGGAATCACTATGTTGGGGTGGTTGCTAGGGGAAAAACGGGGAGAATATTTGTAACTCAACATCTTGCAGAAATCAATGATGTAAACTTGAAGTTAATAAAACATCTGATTAAAAATAAATAAATAATATAATGTAAAATAATATAATGACAAAAAGCATTTGATTTGAAAAAAAAAAAAACCACAACTCCATGCAGCACCCCCTTGGTCTATTTCCCAGTGAACTCTTGGTCAAATATCTGAGTAGTAGATATTAAAAATGCATGTTCTTCCTTAACTCCGCCATAAACCCACCTTGAATGACCTACTTGACATACTTGGCACATGTTTCACTGTAACTTATCCTATATAAACTTTAACTGCACCCCTCTAAGGAGAGTAACAATAAATCTTTGCCACATTGTCTTAGAGAATGCTTGAGTCCATGAATTCATTCCAGTTTGCTCTGCAGGGACTATGGTCCCTGAGTCCTTGTGTCACTCTTGTTTTTATATTTTACAGCTGAGGAACTTGAAGCAGTTAGAAGTTGCCTAGGGTCACAAAACTAGTGTCACTTTTGAAGGGGGGAAGAGGTGTGTGTCTGTGTGTGTGTGTTTGTATGTGAGTATGTGTTTTAAACCTAAAAGTTCCATCCATTTCATCACTTAGTCGTCACCAGCATTTAGCACACTTCCTGACACATAGTAGACAAATGGTTATTGAATGACTGAAAGAGTGACAGAAGCCAAAGATCTTTAAACAGCACAGAAGCCTCAAGTCCAGACTTCACAATACAATTTTCATGAAGAGAGTCAGCAGCCACTAATGGGGTTCAGGCAGTCCAGGAACCCTAATAACCAGAGTCCCTGGAAAGCAAAGCAAAGAATGAATTCAAGCATTCTTTAAGTAAAGGTGGCAAAAATTTATTGTTACACTATCCAGCGGGCAAGAGTTCTTAGGGAATCTGCAACCTAAGAGAGGATATAGTTAAAGTTTATATAGGGTAAACTACCAAATATACTAACTAGGTAAGTCAGGGCAGGATGAAAAAGTGGTTAAGGAGTGGTCAGTTCTTAAAGGAATATGCACCTTTAATATCTATTATGCAGACTCATTGCCCAGAATTCACTGGGAAATAGGCTAAGGGGGTTTGCATGGAGGTGTGGTTTTAGTCTTGAAACATCACTAAGTCAGCTAGTGGTCAGGACTGACCAAGAAATGTCCAATCTAGGGGTGGCAAGGTGTCGCAGTGAGTAGAGTGAGCCTCAGACACTTAACACACACACCCCAAAAAACTAGCCGTGTAACATTGGGCAAGTTACTTAACCCCAATTGCCCTCCAAAAAAAAAATGTCCAGTGTGTCACCCATCAATGTCATGTTTGACAAGATGGATGTTGGGAGTATATTTATATCCCAAGTCAAAAGCAGACATAAGGAGGGATTCAGGATGTATATAATGAGCTAGGGAGTTACTTATAGATAATCTTGTGAAGTTCTCACAGGTCCAGGTTGTTATTGTACTGATGAGATATGGGCTCTGGGAGCCCCCTGGAGTTCTACCTGAGTCCTTGAGGTACAGACCCTTGGACTCTAATTAAATCTTCTCATTAATGAGGCAAGTCCGTTACTAGACTTCCCACCCTTGAACTGGCCTAGCCCATCATTGTTTGTAGTCTCCAGGTGGCTTCCCACCCTTAATCACTCACTGACCTCATTAACTCCTCCTCTAGACCACTCCTAGATTTCTCCCATAACCTGCTGTATATAAGACCCCATGAGATGACCATAGAATTCCATAGAGCTACATAGAATAGTGAGAGTGCCATAGGATGACCTATGCATAGACTTACTCTGTGTCTAATGCAAGCAAACTTTTAATAAATTTTACTTTTCTTTGGCTAAGAAGACTTGAGTTGAATTCATTCAGCAGGACCCGGGGTGTTCGTATTTTGGGGTCTCCAAAGAAACCCTAACCGTCTTAGTGGGTAACCTCTTTCATAGCAAGGGGAGATAAGCATTTGTCTGGGGCTTGATCAGGAATGGTTGCTAGGCATAGTGCTGGTACAGGGAGAGGCTGGCAAAGATAGTGCTGTGAGTCTAGGGGATAAGATGCTTTTGAAATTGGGGTCTGAACACCCAGGTCCAGGCACCTAGATATTAGCACTAGATATGGTGAAAAGAAAAAGAAAGAAAGAAAGATTTTAACTAATGATGGGTAATGGGTAAGGTAAAAGAAAGGTCACTGATAGACTATATTAATTTCATATTTATCTTTTTTTTTTTTGCTTTTCAGAGGCAGGGGTGAAGTGACTTGCCCAAGGTCACATAGCTAGTTTTTGTGTTAAGGGTCTGAGGCCGGATTTGAACTCAAGTTCTCCTGACTCCAGGGTCAGTTCTCTATTCACTGCACCACCCAACCACCCCTGAAGAGGTCACCCACTAAGAGGGTTAGGGTTTCTCTGGAGACCCCAAAATATCAACACACCAGGTCCTGCCGAATGAATTTGACTTGAGTCTTTTCAGCCAAAAATAAAAGTAAAATTTATTAAAAGTGCACTTGCATTAGACTCAGAGTAAGTCTGTGCTAGTTACTTCTATGGTGCTCTCACTCTTCTATGGCATTCTATGGTGCTCTCCCATGTGGTGTGAGATGGGGTCTTATATACAGAAGGTTATGGGAAGAATCTAGTGATAGTCTAGAGGAGGAGTTTGGGGTGGTTCTTCAGGAGGAGTTAATGAAGTCAATAAATGATTAAGGGTGGGAAGTACCTGGAGACTACAGACAATGGTGGGCTAGGCCAGTTCAAGGGTGGATCCATAGGGTTGGAAGTCTAGTAAGTCAAGTAACAGAGGGTGGGAAGTCTAGTAACAGACTTGCCTCATCAAATGGGATGATTTAATCAAGAGTCCAAGGGAGGTTCCCAGAGCCTGTACCTCAAGGAGTCACAGAGAGCTCTAGGGGGCTCCCAGAGCCCATACGTCATCAACCTCCATATATATCTTTAATATGTGTAATTCAGTTGTGATAATGAAACTAAAAGAAACCCAAATGCAACCTAATTAGTAAAAATTTAATTTTACTTCCAAATAGTGAGAGATGTCAGCCAAAGGTAATGCCAGTTTTTAACTTAAATTTATGTGTATATTTTCATAGAAGAGTATGGATGAAGATTATGAGCAGTATTGCTTCATAAAGCAGAGAAAAAAGAGTAAAGGGAAAATTAGTTTGGATAAAACAAGGTGAGAAACTAACTAAACTAATTATAATAATATTAATAATGAATACAATTTATTTGTTTTGGCTAAAAAAGTGTTAAAAATGGTGCCAAAGAGAATAAAGGCATGGAAGGGAGCTGAATTAGATAAAGAGCACATAGAGATCTGTGGCAAAAAAATATATATATATGTATTAAAAGGTGAATAAGTTGTCACTAATACTTAATAGCCCCTTGTACCTCTTGATTTAGTTTTCTGTTCATCTAAATGCATAAAAATCCCACCCTGGTAGCACTGTAGCATCAGATTCCTCTTCACTCAATCTTGGTTTTGGTGTGAAGACTTCTTTAATCACCAAACCCAACCCTGTAGACTAGATTTCTTTTCATATGTAGATTCAGGGTGTGTGGTTGGAGTGTTAAATCAATGGGTTTATTATTTTCTCTCCCACTCCTGTTTCTCACCCTTTGTAATACTATCCAGACTACTGGTTCTGCCTTTCAGGTCAAATGAAAAATGTCAAGTCCATTCTCCAGGAGACAGTTACATTCTTGAGTAGAACTTGAAGATGCTTGAATAGAAATATGTTACTTTCCCTCAAACTCTCTTTTTCAGGCAAAACATGCCCAGTTGTTTTCATCAATCCCAAAATTATGTGGGTCACTAACCTATACTTCTATGACTTATTTTTCTGATTCCCTTTGCCTTTTTTTTTAGAAGGTGAATGATTCCTCCTCCAATTTTGTGGCACCTCTCCTATTGAATGGTATTTTTTTATACCACTGATACTGTCTGAGCAACCACATCTGCTAGTTATTTCAGTACCCAAAGATGCAGTTCATTTGGGACAGGTGATTTGAATCAAGCAATTTCAACTAAACCCTGTTTTACTCATTCCTTTTCTCTTGTGTAACAAATTCCCATAAGGTCTTTTTGTTTTATTTCTGGTGCACACATGAATCTCTTTTGCAGGGGGAAAAAAAAAAGTCAAGCAGCTTGGGCTTTCTCTGAGTTATCATCACATCCTGTATCCTACGCAAATGACCTAATATCACTGTGATGCTTTTTTTCTCCCAAATTTAGCTAAAACAAACAAGAGCAACAATAATAAACCATTGTTGTCCTTAGGTATCATCATCATCTACAGCTTCAGTAACCCTTAATATCTTTATAAGCCTATGTGACATTGATATTTATCCTCAACTACCTGGCCATGCTTCCATGTTCTAGACCAAGAGTAGGGAATCTGAGGCCTCGAGGCCCCATGTCACCCTCTAGGTCCTCAAGGGTGGCCCTGTTATTGAATCCAAACTTCACTGAAAAAAATCCCCTTAAATAAAAGGATTTGTTTTGTGAAATTTGGATTCTGTTAAAGATTCATACTTGAGGACATAGAGGGCTGCATTGCAACTTCAAGGCCTCAGGTTCCCCATCCCTGTAGACATTTTCAAGAAACCTAAATTGGCTGTCAAACTCTATGTATATCAGTCTCTTCAGATAAATCCTTTTTTGTCTTCTATTTTATAATTTCTTTCTTATATTTTTCAAAACTTCATTCTTCAGGGTTTACCATCCTTTCTGAACTGACCTGCCCAATATCATTTTAGTCCATGGGGACCCACTTTTCTTTCCTTTGAACTCTTTGAAATCTGCCTTTCTCAAATCTAGGATACTTTCCAAATTATGTCTATGATTCTATGTCTATCAAAAATTCTATCAGGGAATGGTATGAAAACTCTAAGATGAAAGGACTCCTGGGGGTCCTCATTATTTCTAAGCAAAATTTTAGTTTCTATCTGTTAGAAAGAATCAGATTTAGAAAATAATTTTCCCTTCCACAGTCATTCAACTTTTAGATGATGAAAGTCAAGTCAACAAATTATTAGCTTCACTGTTTTGGCACTGAGACAGCTCAGGGAGATATCTGGACAACTGTAATCTCTCATCAGTACTGTATTGTGATTCTGTGTCAGGAATATAGTCTATTTTTTTAAGTCATTATCCTTTCTTTCTTTTCTTCTTTCCATCTTCCTTCTCTCCTTCCCTCCTTCTTTCTTTCTTTTCCTTTTTCTACTGTTCAGATGCTCTATTGTATACTCTATTGACAAAAACACTTCAGTTTCTTCCTCCATGGACTTTCACCCAGATTCTCTCTCTCATACTTCTCTCTCTGATTTCTAGATGACTCATGAGTATACTGCCATAAAACACAAGGCTACATTGCCACATTGCCATTATCAATTTTTTTCCCCTAAATAAAAAGTTTATTTATCAAGAGACATTCCAACGATGGGATTTATCCCAAGTCTCAGGTGAAATGTGCTTGGTCATATTTATTTCCTCACATTCAGACTTGTATTTTTTCATCTTTCCCACCCAAACTTTTGTTAATCTATGTAAAGACATCTGAGGCCTTGGGGTTTGTTGATGACTCTTTCCTCATATAAAATTCAGAAGCAGAAAGCATAGGAAACACTGTTATGATAGAATGATATTTTTTACTATCAATCAACAATAATTTATTAAATGCCTATTATATACCGAGCAATGTTTAAAGCATTTGGGATACAAATACAATGAATAAAATAATGTCTACTCACAAGATTATAACATAGAGTTGTGCTGGAGGACCATAGAGATAGAATTAACCCTAATGTTCCTGAGAATTTAACTTTTTTATAATGACATTTAAACATAACATATTTTAATATGCAATATATTATTAATATCAATAAACCAATTCAGTCAAGTAAAATTGACAGAGACTCCTAGGCCTTTTGTTAAATCAAAAGTAACCCAGATTAAATAGAAGAGTGTACCAGTTGAAAACTACAGAAAAGCTAAGAAGTTGACATAGTTATATATTGTAATACAGTAAAAGACAGTACTTATTATAGAAAGTTTTGGTGCTTGAAGCAACAAGCTTTGCTTAGTGGGAAAAATCATGTATGTAAAGTAATGCATTGCCTGGTAATGTCCACATAATAATTTAGCAAAAACAAAACAAAACAAAAACACCCTCTCATATGGTACCATTTAAATATAATTTATTTCTATAGAAAACAAATATATGCACTCCTTTAAGGGTATACGTTTTGTTTATGTGGAAGTGCATTCAGTTCTCAAAATCTATCTATAAAAATACCCTAAGTTCTGACATGCTTTACAATAAATTAATCAGTCAGCATTTATTCAGTGCTTAATATCTTCCAGACACTAGCATGCTTCAAGTGTGTTTCCAGTGACAAATTCCATCTGAGCACCAGCTTAATTAAAAGATGGTGAGGTGTTTCACCAGAAGGAATGATATTAAGTGATCAACTATTTGGCAATAGAAAATTAATGGAAAAAAATAAAATGACCATCATTTTTATGTATCCTAATTCCTTTTGATATGACTGAGTTGAATGTCAGAAATTGGGATAAAATATGGTGGGAAAGATATATGTATCACAATATACATATGCATATGTGCATACCCATGTATGTGAACGTGTATATATAACACATATATTTAAATTATACGTAAGCATTACCTTGACATTTAATACTCTAAATATATGATCCTTATAAATAAAAATGAAATAAAAATCAACCCTCTGATATTCTATAGAAAGAACAGAACTACATTAGTTTTGATATGTAATTTCATAATAAAAGAAAACAGGAGGCCACACAATTTTAGCTTAGATGGAAGAATAGATTTCAGACTGTCTTTATAGAAGTAAAACATGCAAAAAAAAAAGAAAGAAAACCAAAAATGTTGGTTTTATGTCCTAGTTCACCAATTCTAGCCCCAAAATAGACCCACCCAAATATAATCCATACTATGTTAAAAATTATATACCTCACCCTCCCCTATCTTTAATAGCTTTTGCTCCTAACTTTAGGAGTAGCCATCAGTCAACCAATCAATCACTATTTGTTAAACATGTTTCAAGCACTCCATTAAGTCCTGGGTATACAGAATGAGCCAAATTATATTCCCTGCCTTGAAAAACCTTACAATATAATGAGGAGATATAATGCAAATAAATATTTACAAAGCAAACTATATGCAGAATAAATGGGAAATAATTAACAGAGGGAAAGTACCAGACTTAAAAGAATTTGGTAAAGACCTTGTAAAATTGAACATTTTGTTGGGACTTAAAGGATGCCAGGGAATTCAGTAATTTGAGTTGATAAGTGAGAGTATTTTAGGGGTGGGGCAAAACCAGAGAAAATGCCTAAAGCTAAGAGATGTTGCTGTTTGTAGAACAGCCAGGAGCTATTGGATCAAGAGGTACATGATGGGGAAGGTGTAAAAAGACAAGAAAGATAAGGGGGGGATTGGGTTGGGTTGTAAAGTTCTTTGTAAGCCAAAGAGAACATTTGTTATTTTATTCTAGAGGCAATAGAAGACAGAGAGTTTACTGAGTGGGGCTGGTAGTGGTGGTGGCATGATTGGACCTGTGTTTTAGGAAATTCATTTTGGTAGCTAAAGGGAAGACGAATTGTAGTAGAGAAAGAAGTGAGGCAGGCAGATTCACCAGCAAGCTGTTACAATATGCCAGGCGAGAGGTAATGGGGATCCAATTAGAATTATGGCAGTGTTAGGAAGAAAAAGAGGAATTCCAAACGTGAAATCAACAAGCCTCCGCAACAGATTGGACTTGGGAGGAGGGTAGGAAGTGAGAGATAGTGAGGAGTCAAGGAGGATACCTGTGTTGCAAGCCTGAGAGACTAGGAGCATGGTGTTTTGCTCTGTAGTAAAAGGGAAGGGGGAGGTCTTAATAGGAAAAATAATGAGCTCTGTTTTGGGTGTGTTTAATTTCAGATATTTATTTACTTGATATCCAATTTATTTGTGTGTGTGTGTGCATGTGCATATGCATGTTTATACACACAGGCAATCTGTATGATAAATTGACAGCTGTCATTTAGATTATCATTGTTCTTCCATATAACCATATTTCACCTTGACTTGACAGTTTCTGGAAAACAAAATATTTAACATTATTGGAATTATATGTTAAGTAAGAATCTAAATGGCTTTAAGATTTAAAGAATAAAATGTATGATCAAAGGGTTTTAAGGTAAATGTTGGTAACTGTGTTTGGAATACGATCAGGCATTTGAATTTCTTGTTACCTCTTCTTTCCGATTTAATTTTATTCACTTCCAGAATCAAAACTTAAACATGCATACTTACATGTATGTGTGTGTATAGATGAATATGCATGCTAGGATATACATACACTTAGATATGAATTGAATTATACTTTAACCCTTTAAAGTATTAAATTGAATAACTCAAAATATAAACTTTAAATGAGAAAAAAAATACTTTTACAGCTTTCTTCACTTATATATAAGGCAACAATTTTGTCTATTATATTACACAGGTTGGCTCTCCACCTTGCTCAGAATCACAGGACAAATATTTACCTCTCTTAGTGTCATACTTACTTATATAAAGACACACATGTTGCGGGCGTTTGCCCTCACAACAGATCTAGACGACTAGCCCCACAGCCCTCTCACTTACCCATCCCGGGTCTTCGGTCGTCACCGGCCCCTCACGGGGAAAAACACCAGACAGAAGGCGGAGGAGTGAAGCGGGGTGGTTTATTCTTCAACAGTTACATGGCGGAGAGAGAGAGAGAGCGCCCTCTCACACAAGAAAATATATAGCGAATCCGAGCCAATCACATCGCAGTTTTACATTTATGGCCTTATATGGTGATCACCCCCATGGCCTTATATGGAGATCACCCCATATTCATTCAAAGCAACCATGGCACCACCCAAAACCCCTCCCCCTCCCCCATCACACACATACATATTTGCATATACATATGCATCCATGTATATACATATATAAAAACACACACGCATGTACATAGAAATATAGAATGCATATATGAATATTTATGCATCTATGTGTATGAATAGATAAAAATGCATATATAATCATATAAATACATATGTATAGCATATGTGTGTTTTTTTGTCAAGCACACTCAATATCATAGTTGGTTTTGTGTGGAGCTTTTAAGAAAGAAAGAGAGAAAGAGAGAAAGAAAGAAAGAAAGAGAGAAAG
>NW_027186320.1:6204322-6252437 GCF_028583685.1 Petaurus breviceps papuanus
AAGAAAGAAGGAAAGAAAGAAAGAAAGAAAGAAAGAAAGAAAGAAAGAAAGAAAGAAAGAAAGAAAGAAAGAAAGAAAGAAAGAAAGAAAGAAAGAAAGAAAAGAAGGAAGGAAGGAAGGAAGAAAGAAAGAAAGGAAGGAAGGAAGGAAGGAAGGAAGGAAGGAAGGAAGGAAGGAAGGAAGAAAAGAAAAGAAAGAAAAGTAATTGTTTTTACTCAGGGAGTCTGGTATTTTATGAAACAGATTTAGCAAAGAAAAATAAAACTTTAAAAAATAACACATTCTGAGTGTGGAGCCAAGATGGCAGAGTGAAGGAAGCACTCTGGCCAAGGTCTACCAATGTTCTTCTCCAAATCACTTTAATAACACCTCAGTTTGAATTTTGGAGGACCAGAGACAAAAAAAGAACAAGTTGAGACATTTTCCTTTTTAGCCCAAGACAAATTAAAGGGTAAAAAATAGATGTCTGTGACATTGGAGTGGGCACTGTCTAAGAACCCATGTAACAACTATACCAGAAGCCTTAGAGGCAGTTATCATGAGCAGCAACAGTTGAGAGCTCTCAAGTCAAAGATGGGGGGATTGGGCAGCTAATTAGAAACAGATTACAGGGACCCCTTGTGCTAGCACTAGGCACAAGACCAAGCACTAATTGTCAACTTTATTGTCTATATTCACTTCTGGGTCACAGTTCTAAGGTATAAAGTAGTGCTTGAAGTCACAAAAGTTAGGAGCCCTAAGGAGAAAGGGCATTTGCAGCTGCAATGGATGAGAGGTATTTCCTGAAGAAGGATCAGAGAAGTAGTTCTTAAAACAGCACTGTGAAAAAAAAAAAAATGATATTTGGGAAAGTGCCTCACTCCACACCTTGAATCAGAGCTGAACTTTAATATATAATTCAAAGTAAAGAAATTGGCTGAATAAATGAATAAAGAGCAAGAACCTGACCATAAAAAGTTATCATTGCTGATATGGAAGACCAAAACAGAAAATCAGAAGATAATGCCTGAAAAACATCTAGAAGTAAAACTTCAAAGGGAAAAAAAATGTGAATTGGACACAAGTCCAGAAAGAATTCCCGAAAGACACCCTCCCTCCTCAATTTATAGCTAATGGTGCAACCAGGTACAGTGGGGAGAAGAATAAGTTAGGCCAGAGTACTGGTATGGTAACCCCCAACGAGGAGTAGGAAAGAGGTAAGTAGAGTAATGCAGGATGGTGGACAGTCCCATATCAGGTTCTCAGCATGGTGCTTTTCTCTTCTGTACCCTGAGCTTTTTCCCAGAGGAGGCTTCTTTATGGCCCACCTGGAGCTGGATGGCAAGGAAATCCCAGTGTAGAAAAATATCTTTTCACTCACTTTCCTCTGCATTCAGTGAGACTGTGCAATGTGGTCAGAATCTCTCTTTAACAGTCCTCAGACTGGGCTGCGGAAAGGATGGAGCAGTCCAAGGGAGGCCATGAACTCCCCAAAGATAAACTGCCCCAGTCCCAAGCTAAATTTTTCCAACTTACTCTTGGATAGCACTGACTCCCACTTACTTCTTGGCCTTAGGGGACACAAAGACTTGTGAGAGGTGGCTCCTACCCCAGCTCTTAGGGGAAGGAAAAGAAAGGATGGGATCCCTTACTTAGAATGCACATACAAACTACTTCCTAAAGGCCTAATGAAAGAAAATTTACCTGGGGCTATTTTGTCTAGTTTGTTACAATGTTTTTTTTTTTTGTTTGTTTGTTTGTTTTTTAGGGCAATTGGGGTTAAGTGACTTACCCAAGGTTACAGGGCTAGTTTTTGTGTTAAGTGTCTGAGGCCAAAATTGAACTCAGGTCCTCCTGACCCCAGGGTTGGTGCTCTATTCATTGTACCTAGCCGCCCTACAGTGGGTTTTAAAAAGAAGTTGCCCCAACAGTGCTTTTCTTCCCCTCCCCTTTCTGAGGAGGTGTGTTATGGAGACATACTAAGAATAATAGTTTATAAAATACAAAAGACTTTTATTTCTGCATGCAATAACAGTCTGCAGGAGTCACTACACTATGGTTCCTAAATTAACATCTTAAAAGTTTTCCTTAAAAAAAAATTAACCTGATTTACCAGAATAACAAAACTGGCAAATTATAGTTAGATATAATGTATTACTTTTTCTTCCTTATTATATTTTCTTGCATCAACTTTCCTGTCCTTACTGAGTTCTTTTGGCAAACTAAATGCTTAGAGCAACATTTAGGGGGAAAAATGACCAATAAGTTAGTTAAATATTGCTTAATATGTAAAAATTTTCATTTTATAATAACGAAGCCAGAAAACAAAATTCTGTCCTGTCCTTATTGTACTGTCCTACTACCATAGTTATGTGGTTACTTTTATAATTTTTAAATTGGAGAGGTTTTTATTAACTGGAATCAAAATATGTAACATGTTATGTTAACTATATAATATTAACTTATTGGAACTTCACTTAACTTTGAATGAGTAGAGTTTGTAATCCACAGATAGGTGAATAACATAACACAGGGTTGGAAAAGTAGGGTAACAGTAGTTTTTTATGATCTTGAAGGTCAAGAGACTTGATTATGCAGATATGAAAACTTCCTGAAAATAGATAATTAAGAGACAGGAAATACAATGTTCAGATTTGAGTCATTAAGATACACTGAACTTGATATCTGTTATTCCCTGATATTAAGCTACTAACCAATGTATTTTTCTTTTAAAGCCATCGGGGTTAAGTAACTTGCTCAAGGTTACACGGCCAGTTATTTCTGGGTGTGGTTCTGAGTATCTGAGCCCGGATTTGATCCCCAGGTCATCCCGACACTGGAGCTGGTGCTCTTACTCACTGTGCTACCTGGCCGCCCCTAACCAATGTATTTTTGATGCATTATTGCTGTCCTTTACTAAATAGTGAAAGATGTGTTTACCTTTCTGACACAAGAAAAAACGAAATATTTTCTAGAAATACTTTAGCACACCTCTTGATTGTCCATATTACTTTGCTATTAGGTTGCTAAGAATATACTAATCTATCCACCTGATGTGAAATATTGCTCACATATAACGATAGTTTTCCAATTTGTTAGACAAGCAACTCTTCTGTAAGTCATCTATATTCACAACATCATTAATTTTGAGGCAGAAGGGAACTTAAACACCATTTACTCAAAACCCTCATTTTAGGGACAAGAAATAGTAACTGGATTTAGCCTCATTCTTTGATTCCAAAAGCAGGGTTTCTTTTTCTCTCTCATGTTGGTGCCCCAGTTAATGCTTAAAACATTCAATCAATAGTTGAGCTTTTTGGTTTTTTTATTTATTTTAAACACCTAACTTATTATTACTTTTAGTTCTACAATAAAATATCCTTCAGTATCAGTTTGTTCTCAATAGCATAATGTCCAAATATTCCTGAGAATATTTTTACAAAATCATCTTCTAATTCAAAGCAACTTACATTTTAGTTAAAGTGCTATCTTAACAGACACTTTTAAATGACAAAATATAGAGCTTCTTGGACATCTTATAGTTCTAAGAAACTAAATACTGAATTTTAAACAACTAAAGAATATTTTTTTAAAGCAATTACAGTTAAGTAATTTGCCCAAGGTTACATGGCCCGTTTTGTGTGTGTGTGTGTGTGTGTGTGTGATTGTGTGTGTGTGTGTGTGTGTGTGTGTGAGTTATGTGTCTGAGGCCTGAACCAATCCAGGGTCCTCCTGACTCCAGGGCTGGCACTCTACTCACTATACGACCTTCCCGCCCCACAACTGAAGAAATTTTAGCTTGTTTTTTCAACTTTGAAATTAACATTTGCTTATTCAAAAAAACAATTTATTTTTAGTTTTCAACATTCACTTCCCAAGATTTTGAGTTCCAAAATATTCTGCCTGTCTCCCCCTCCTCCACACCAAGACAGTGTGCATTCCCTCTTTCCCCAAAGTGCCCTCCCTTCTTTCAACCCCACTACCTCCACTTCCCCTTCCCTTCTGTTTTCCTGTAGGGCAAGAAAGTTATCTATACTCCATTGCCTATATATCTGTAATGACAAACAAAATAGTACTTTGCTGCTTGTTTCAATGATTCAAGTGCCTTTGAGCTTCACCTTTGTGTCAAGTATTTGTTGGAAACAGTATACATTGTGTTGCTCTTAATAGGCCTAAGGAAGTTTGGAGACTTTCCCTGCCTTAATTGGCCTAATATCCTCACATGGAACACACAGTGGGAAGAGCTTGCCAAAAGAATGGAACAGGAAGGGCAAAACAGGAAGGGTAGAAGAGAAAGGAGCAGAGCAGATGAAAGTTTGAGTATGAGCTGGGACCAAGAAGAACTGAGGGGGAGAATGTTTGTGATGTTGGCACTCTGCCTGTCTGTTCTTCTGTGTTGATGTTACTTTGTCAGACAGAAGCACTCTGTCTGTTGATTTGTGTCACTTTGTCAAACAGAAAGTGAATTGAGATGATAGTGCCAGCAACCTATGTAAATGTTGTAGTTCTATTAAAGTTTGTCTTCCTAGAAACAGAAGCTGCAAAGGGCTTGGAGTGGAGCAGTCTATATGAAACAGGAGCGGAGAGCTGCCTAAGCGTGAGTCCAGGTAAGAGCTGGAGAAGTTGCCAACCTGTGAATCTAAGAAAGAACTGGGAGCAGTCAGACTACAGAGGAGGAGACATGGGGTTTGGAAGCCATTCTTGAGTCAAGATGAAAGAGAACTTTACTTGGGTACTTCGAATTGATTGATGAGATTGTTACTTACTGTGACCTAGGGAAGGATGGCATTTGTACTTTCCACTACCCTTTAGGATGACTGGCTTAAAGATGATTGGGAGACAGTTTGGTGTCAAGATGATTGTGGGATGATGACACATGAGTATGTGTTAGTATGTGTATAGTCACAAGATAGAAGGATGCTTTTTCCTCTCAAGATAATAAAGATTGCCAGCTTTCAAAATAAAATAACTGGAAGAGCAAAAAACCAAATATTTCAAAATCAAATTAGAGTGGTATAGGAAAAAAAATTTGCAAATGAAATGAGAGCAATATTAAGGAAATCATGAAAATACAATTAACAGCTTGGTAAAGGTGACACAAAAATACTGAAGAAAATAGCACCTTAACAGAACTTGTGAAATGGGAAAATAAGTACAAAAGCTCCTGAAGAAAATAGTTCTTTTTAAGTTAAAAGTGGATGAGTTAATGACTACATGAGAAATAAAATGCCAAAATAATGAAAAATAGAATAAAATGTGAAATATCTCTTTGTAAAAAAACTGAAATTGAAAAAACTTTAAGAGATTATTTAAGAATTAATATCCATGATCAAAGTAAGAACTTAGGTATCTCATTTCATGACATTAAAAAAAAATGCTCAGGGCGGCTAGGTGATACAGTGAATAGAGCACTGGCCCTCGGGTCAGGAGGACCTGAGTTAATATCCAGACTCAGATACTTAACACTTACTAGCCATGGGAACTTGGGAAAGTCACTTAACCCCAATTGCCCTTCCTTCCCCCTTCAAAATGCAAAAAGTGCTTCAATATTATATAATCAGAAGATAAAATAGGAACTGAAGATATCTAATTTCCAGGGGCAGGGCTAAGATGGTGGACTTGAAAAAAACACTCAACTGAGCACTCTCAACATTCCCTTCAACTTTAAAATATTGTGTTACATCAAAATCTGGAGTAGCAGAGCCAGCAAAAAGTCAGAGTCAGAGATTCTTCCAGCTCAAGACAACATAGGAGTGGGGAAAGAGAGACCTGTGACATCTAAGTGAAGGCTGACCCAAAGCCTATGTGTATGAAACACCAGTGATGAGACCAGGGAGTGATGATATAAAGGTAGCAGCAGATTCAGAAGCTCTCAAGGCAGAAATGGTAAGTGGATCTAGCAAGAGTCAGAAAGAAATTACAAGGAACCACTCTAGCATAACTTGATGCAGGACAAGATGCTGTTTGGCAGCTCTATTGTTTATACTCATTTCTGGGTCATACTTCAAGTGCAGAAAAAGTACTTTTGGACAAGGGGGAGTAGGAGTCTTGAAGGGCAACTTATTGATTACTTTATTGTCTATATCAACTTTTGATTCATAGTTCTAGGGTGGAGAGGAACACCTTCACTTAAGAGGGGCCTCTGAACTCTGAGGGGCAGTATCACGTATGATCAAAAGGGACCAGGGACATGAGGAAAGGTATCACTTCTGCTCTCAAAGGTAAAGGAGCCCTTTTTTTCTATTTCAATTCCAAGGGAAGAGGGGCCCTTTCTGGATAAGGACCAGGGTTCAGACCAGGAAAGCATTGATCAAACCTCTCCTTAGATTCCATCATCTTAAAAGCAACAAAAACTTCCAAGCCTCCATAGCTACTACTGAGAACATTAGTGCAAAAAAAGACCTGAAACCTGAGAGAATAGCCACTACCACCCCCACATATACCACAAACAGAGCCTCTATTACCAAGGAAAATTGCCCCAATATCCCAAAACAAAAGGATGAAAAAAGAAATTGAAAGAATCCTACAATCACTACCTCAAAGAGATTCTAAAATGAAAATTTCCAGGAATATTATAGTCAAATTTCAGAACTCCAAAGTCAAAGAAAAAATATGTCAAGCAGAAAGAAACCATTCAAATATCCTGGAGTCATAGTCAAAATCTCCAAAGATTCAGCATCTACCACCTTAACGGAGTGGAAGTTTTGCAATATAGGAATCTGGGAGGTAAAAGAGCTGGAATTGTACCCAAGAATAATCTGCCTAGCAAAAGTGAATATAATCTTTCAAGTGAAAACATAATTAATGAAAAGGAGGACTTTCCAAGAAATTCTGATGAAAAGACCAGGGACATAGAAAATTAGGCTTCCAAATATGACTGAAGAAAAACACACAAAAGTAAACATGAAGGAGGAGATGTCCATCAACTGGGAAATGGCTGGACAAATTTGGGTATGATTGCAAAGGAATACTATTGTACTATAAGAAATAATGAGAAGGATGGTTTCAGTAAAACCAGGGAAGACAAAGATAAACTCATGGAAAATGAAAGAAGAACCAGAAGAAAATTATATATGTGAATAGCAATATTGTAAAAATGATAAACTAGGGGCAGCCAGGTGCCTCAGAGAGTAAGAGCACCGGCCCCAGTGTCGGGATGACCTGGGGGATCAAATCCAACTCAGATACTTAGCACCACACCCAGAAATAACTGACCGTGTAACCTTGAGCAAGTTGCTTAACCCCAATTGCTTAAAAAAATGATAAACTATAAAAGATTTAGCCACCCTTATCAAGAAAATGATTCAAGACTATTCCAAAAGACTCAGGATGAAAAATGCTATTCATCTCCAGAGAGAGAACTGATTAATTCTGAATGCACATTGAAGCAGTTTTTTACTTTATTTATTTTTCTTGATTTATTTTTGTCTGTTGTGTAACATAGCTAATATGTAAATGTGTTCTGCATGATTTCACTTGTATAATCAATAGAAAATTGCTTGCTATCTCAAGGGAAGGGTGGAGGCAGTAGGGAGGAAGAGAATTTGAGAATCAAAAACTTTTAAATGAAATATTAAAAAAAATAAATGTAATTGGGAAATGCTTAATAAAAACTATATGTACTATTTTTTAAAATCCAATGAATATACATACACATGCATACATGCACATATATATGCATATGTGTACATGTGCATGTGTGTGTGCATGGGTGTGTGTGTGTGTGTGTAATCTCCAATGATAACCTCTTGAAAGAAATTAAAAAATGAAGAATCCCTGGAATATTACAGCTAAATTCCAGAGTTTGCAGGTATATGAGAAAATATTTTCAGGAAGCCAGAAAGAAATCATTCAAACAAATCAGAGAGCCACAGTCAGGATCACTCCTGATTCAATAGCTATTACATTAAAGGTAGAGGAGATGTGGAATATAATATTTTGAAATGCAAAGGAGTCAGGGTTACAACCAAAAATTACATATTCAACAAAACTGAGTATAATCTTTTAGCTGAAAAAAAGATATTTAATAACATAAAGGAATTTCTAGCACTCCTGATGAAAAACCGGGAATAAATAGAATATTGGACCTTCAAATGCAAAACTCAGGAAAAGCATAAAAAGGCTAACAAAAAGAAAGATAGTAAGGAACTGAATAAAGGTAAATGTTTTGCATTCTTATGCAAGAAGATGATAGATGTAATTCATAAAATCTTTATTGTTTTGTCCATTAGGAGGACTCTACAAAGACAGACATATGGGACTAAGTCAATTATGTTGAGATATTCTGAAACAAAAAATGAATTGACAAAAAACAGAAATGCACTGGAAGAAGGGGGGAGAAGAATGGAGAAAATTATCTCACATAAAAGAAGTATACTAGGAAGGGCTTTTATAGGGGAAGGGTGGGGTGGGTGGCAATGTTCAAACATTACTCTCATTCACATATACACATGTATGTACATATCTATGTGTGTATATATGTGTGTGTATCTATGTCTCTCTCTCTTTCTCTGTATATATATATGTGTGTGTGTGTGTGTGTGTGTGTGTGTGTGTATCCCCAGAATTGTATATAAAATCTATCTTATCCAATAGGGAAGGAGATAAAGGCAGAGTGATAAAAGAGGGGATGGATTAATAAGGAGAGTGACCTGAAGTATACCACACTTTTGAGGAGGTAAATGGGTAAAAAGAAGAGTTAAGAGAAGAAAATAAGATGGAGGGAAATGCCCAGTTAGTGATCATAATTTCTGAATGTGAATGAATTAATTTACCTCTAAAATGGAAGTGAGTGGCAGAATGAATTAGAAAACAGAATCCCACATATTGTTATTTTCAAGAAACACACTTGAAACAGAGAGACACATACAATATTAAAATTAATGGCTAAAGAAGAATCTACTATACTTCAGCTGAAGTACAAAAGGCAGGGGAAGCAATCAGACAAAACAAAAGCAAAAATCAACCTTGTTAAAAGGGATAAGCAAGGATAATACATCTGGCTAAAAGGAACTATAGATTATAAAGTAATATCAATACTAAACATATATACTGCAAGTGATATGACATCCGATTTCTCAAAGAACAAGTCAAGGGGCAGCTAGGTGGCACAGTGAATAAAGCACCGGCCCCAGAGTCAGGAGGACCTGAGTTCAGTTTCGGCCTCAGACACTTAAAACACACACACACACACACACACACACACAAACTAGCCGTGTAACCTTGGGCAAGTTACTTACCCCAATTGCCCTCCAAAAGACAAAACAACAACAACAACAAAAAGTTAAATGAGTTACAGAAGTTACAGACAGTAAAATTATGCAAGTGGGACCTTAACTTTCCCCTCTCAGAAGCAGATGAATATAACCAGAAGTTAAATAAAATAAAAGTAAAAAACATTGAGTAGAACTTTAGAAAAGTTAGATATCATAGACTTCTGGAAATAATTGAATGGGAACAGAAAGGATTGTAATATTTTTCTTATCTGCATATGACACCTTTAAAAAAATGACCATGTATCAAGGCACAAAAAGCTCATAATCAAATGCTGAAAAGCAGAATTATCAAATGCATCCTTTTTTAGAGCATAATGCAAAATATTACATTCAGTAAAGGACCATGGAAGCATAGATTAAAAATTAATTGGTGGAGGTCAGGTGGCGCAGTGAGTAAGAGTGTTGGCCCCGGCATCGGGAGACCCGGGATTGGTTCCGGCCTCAGATATTTGGCAACCACACAAAAATAACTGGACATGCAACCTTGAGCAGGTTACTTAACCCCAATTGCTTTAAAAAAAAGTAAAATAAAAATTAATTGGAAAATAAATTATCTCATTCTTAAAAATGAGTTGATGAAAAAACAAATCATATTGACTATCAATAATTTAATTAAAGAGAGTGATGACATGACATTTAAAAAGCTGTGAGATGCAGCCAAACCATTACCTAAGGGAAAATTTAAATCTCTAAACACTTACATGAATAAAAGAGAGAGATAATAAATTAATTGAGCATTAAACTAAAAAATCTAGAAAAAAAAACTTCAAAATCCCTAATTCATTAGCAACAAAATCCTGAAAATCCAAGGAGAAATTAATAAAATTGAAAGAAAAAAATGAACTAATACCGTGTTTCCCCGATAATAAGACACTGTCTTATTTTTTATTTTTATTTTTTTGACAGAAAAACACCAGAGGGCTTATTTTCAGGGGAGGGCTTATTTTAATGAACATTGACAGCAATTTGGTGATTACAAGCAAACTGTAATTATTTAGAGAATTGAGACATATCTAAATTTTTATAGTCGTCTTTAATTCCAATCAGAAAAATCATATTTTACAACTAGGAAATTGTCCTTTATTTATACTTTTTTGTACCTGTTTGGTCTTCCTTTGCTTAACCTCCTTGCAAGGTTTGTCTCCTCTAGGGTTGGCTGTGCAAATCTCTGACCGAATCCAACTTTTCCAGCCCACTGGACCTGTCATTCGCCATGTTCCAGAGTCTGACCCCTTGAATGTGAAGTCTGACCCCCTTGAACAGGACCCACAAAGGCAAGTACAGCTTTACACCCCTTGCCAGCAGGAAGCACTTTCAGAAACTGACACCTTCACCCTTTGCCCCAAAGGAATACAAAACAAGGGTCATAGATAGCAAGGCTCCTTAAGAGTCTACCCATTATGGAAAACTTTTAATAAACTTTGCTTTTCTTTGGCTGACAGAAGATTTGAGTTGAATACATTTGGCAGGACATAGCATGTTGGTATTCTGAGGTCTTGCACACCCCTAACATTATACCTCATTATTACAATAATCTCCTAATTACTTGCTGCTTCATCTCTCACCACTCTAATCAATTATATCCACAGCTGCCAACATTATTTTCTTAAAATTCAGGACTAACAAATCCATCCTATAAACAATAAATTCCAAAGGTTCCCTCTTTTACATAGCATTCAATATAAGCTCCTAAGTTTTGTATTTAAAACTCTTCACAATTTAATACTTTCTTACCTTTCAAGGATTATTATATATACTCACCATCATATGCTCTAGATTCTACCCAAACTGGCTTCTTACTGACCTTCATAAAGGTTCCTACATTTTTCTTTCCAGAGTCTTTAAATAGGATTGGCTTTATGCTTAGAATGTTCTTCCTCTCTACCTTCTCTTTTAAAAATCTTTTTTTTCTTTTTAGTTTTTTCTTCAAAGCTCAGTTCAAGTGCCACAAAGTACAATACAATCCATAACATATTCCCCAATCTCCTAAGTTGCTAGTATCTTCCCCTTTTTTGGCATATAAAAAACATTTTTTAAACATTTGTTTTTTAAACTTTTGGGTTCTAAATTCTCTCCCTCTGTCCCTCCCCACATACCCTTATTGAGAGACAAGGAATTAAATATGGGTTATACAAGTGTAGTTATGCAAAACACTGAATTCTTTGGTCAAAGATGTAAAATGGAACCAAGGGGTATTTAGGGATTTCAGGGAGTATAAGAAAGTAACAAAAAAAGGAAGGAAGGGTGTAGTGGCAAGCACCCCAGTGTCCTCAGGGTTTGCTGCCACCACAGGTTCTTGGATCTGCTTTGATAAAGGAAAGCAACTCAAAATGGGTTAACAAGCTTACTTTAATCAGTCAAACATGTATCGTTTACCTCGTTCAGGGGAAAAAGGTCAGCACCCCGAACTTCAAAGTATACAGGCAGAATTATCAAGAAGAAACATATCAAGTAGACAGCTTTCCAAACTGTCCAGCTATTATATCCATACCAAATCAACATCTGGGTTTTTCAATGCCTGGGGGCTCTGGACAACAGCTTCCAAGAATTCCTATCAAATCACAGAACACTTCTCAAAGTGAGCCCCAAAACAAAGCTACACATCAGGGCTTATATAGCCTTCTCCTGGCTCAGAGAATGTAACAACCTTATTGACTCACTGGCAATCAAGAAGTATCTACTGAAAAACAAGCCTCCCACCCCAGCCTCCAGGTGCACTTTAGCCTAGGGGCAGGGAAGATCTTAAAAATTTACATTCCCATTACAAAGGGTCAGATGTTTAAAATACAACATGGATTTTTTTTTTTAAAAAGAAGATTCAAACCTTGGATTTCACAACAATTAGATCATTAGGGGAAGTGAGGTGATACAGTGAATATACCACCTGGCCCAGGTTCAGGAGGATCTGAGTTCATATTCATCCTCAGACACTTAACAATTACTAGCTATGTGATCTTGGGCAAGTCATTTAACCCCATTTGCCTTGCTTTCCTCCCTCCAAAAAGAAAAAAAAATAGATTATTAGTGACCTTTGAGTGAAAAGTTTTAGCAACAGCTTGGGATTAGAATTCAGATGCCTGAAGTAATGTGTAAGAAGATAATAAGTAAGTGGGGAAAGCAAGTCTATATTATTCTTTTCTTTATATTTTTCAGTGAAGGAAATTAAGCAGATTTTGCTATAGTTTAGTAGGTTAGCTACATCAAAGAAATTTTATATTGTTTTGTTTGTAGGATAGGGTAAAACTTTGGGAGGCATTCATTACAAGATCACAACAAATGTTTGACTTATTAAGCTTACATATTTAAAAAACCTTGTTGATTTTTTAACTCTTAGAGGAACAGCAACCAAATCTGGATCAATTCCAAAATTTGTCCTTTGTGTTCTGAAAGACCAACCCAACTCCATCTGAAACCTATGGCTATTGGGAATTTACTACCCTCTTTAAACTTTTAAATTCCCAAATATTGGCTTCTATATTCCTCTACCCTTTTCACACCTAATCTAAGCTATAGCAGAAAGCTACCAAGTGTTTAATGATGATGAGAAAAGGTAAAACTATATGTACTTGCCATTGACACAAGAAAGCAAAGGAATTCTATATTATAGAAATCAGTAGTATATGGAATCAATATCCCCATCCAGAACTTTCAATAAACCCAGAAAACACAGTACATAATTATAGTATTACTTCCATTTTAATTCTTTCATTTGAAATAGTAATTTCTTGTTGATTGTCTGAAAAACCCCATGAAGTTGGATATCATAGCTCATACTTTACCCATATCTTCTGTTAACCTGGCAGAGTTTGATCTGAGAGAGACAAATTAAATTAGGTTGTCCAATTCCATGTTTTTTATTTCTCTCAAGCTGGCAGCATGCATGCAATGCTGCAGTCAAAGTTTGAGACCCCCCTCTTCCCAAGGGGAGCAAGCCTAAAAATGGGCTCATCTTGGGGTTTGGGGAGCTTAATTTATATACATTTTCCACAGGGGCTGATATCACCCCCATCATTGTTTTACCTATGGAAAAAGGAATTTCCTCTTCTATCAGACCACCCCCCAACCATATCAGATCACTCCCAGACATGGGCTATCTGGACAGAAGAATCTGTCTCCACCCAAGCCTGGGCAGAACACAATGTTGCTTCTATACTTTTGATTAAATCAATTCAGGCTTGTATTGGGGTTTGATCAGGATAAGGATACTCAATACAATCTCATTATCATTAATGTCCTTTGGAAGAAGGCTGTTAGAGGGAAGCTCTGAGTCTCCAAGGTAATGATTACTAAGAAAAAAAATCATTTTTTCATGCCTCACAGCAATAGAATCACAACAGAGTAGGAATAAGATAATAGGGTAATGGTTTTTGATCTGGAAGGAATCCCTAGCAATCATCTAGTCTAATCATCTAGTCCTCCTTGTAAAAATGAAGAAACAGAACCAGAGAGACAAAAGAAGGAAAGAAATAAAACAAGCATTTATTAAACACTATGTGCCAGGTTCTGTGCTATTCATTTAACAACTATTACCTTATTTGATACTCACAAGACCTTTGGGAGGTAGGTGCTATCATTTTCCTAATTTTACAGTTGAGGAATCTGAGGCAGAAAGAGGTTAAGTGAATTGTCCAGAGTCAATGTATGAGGTTGGATTTTAGCTCTGGTCTCACTGTCTCCAGATCCAGTGCCTTTTTTCCACTTCTCTATTTAATTCCTCTAGGTAAGGACTGCACAACCTGTATCCCTTGGACCACCCAAAATCTTCTGCTGTGCCACAGTTTGTGCAGGCCTGCTCAAGCTATATACATAATTAAGTATTTAAAAATATGGATTACTTATTAATTGAAATATATTTCTTCCTCCTTTTAATGGAAATTCATAAAGTTTAGAAAAATATACTAAATTTACAAACTTAAACTACTCTATTCCTGAATGAGTTGATACATAATTATTTTCTTGCCTAGGATAGACACCATTACTTACTTAAACTCTAATATCTTCTTGAAAGGTTGCACTGAAAAGGCCCTGACTCTATCTTCCTTCTGGTCCTTTTAACTCTTTCCTTATCAAGGCTTTGGATGATTTCATCTGATAACTAAGTGATACCTTTTAAAATGATACCACTGCAGGAAAATCCATGTGAGCATTATCTCAGTAAAATGAGATCATGAAAACATGTCTACAGTATGCTCTATAAGTTATTAGCAGACATGACCTAGGAACTCACTGTTTTACCCTCATTGAATACAATTATGAGTGATTTAAAGATCATATCATGGACTGTGACCAATTAAAAGAAGATAAATTTGATTGACTTAGTAATATTTCAAGCAAAATGCTTATGGTTCAGGAATTTGGAAATTTCATTCTCCAAATGGCCATCTACATTTATAATTTTGTCTTAAATAAAGAGTTTGATTCTTTAGCAGGTTATTTTATTTTTCTGATATGAAAGAAACATTAAATTTTACTAGACATAGCATCATGAGAGAATAGATCCAGATCTAGAAGTCATTTTTGAAGTCCTCTAATCCAGCTCCTATTTTAAAGAGAAAGAAACTAAGAATCATAGAGAGAAGTGTCATTGTCTGAATGCTATTTATGCCTTTAGATAATGGCAGAACATGTATGAAAAATGTGGGGCCCAGATAGTATTCACTCAACCATGTTTCATTATTGTTCAGTGGAGATGCAGGATACCAATTCAAAGTAGTTTTTTTTTTTTCCCCTCTTCTGCTTTAAAATATTTGTTTGACTATTAACTAACGGAAATTTCCCTTATAAAATGCTTCATGTATTTTTCTGTCCATAAATCCCTCCCACTCAGCTTCAGAAATCAAAGCATCTTCATTGCATGCTAGAGTATGATATTTTTACTCACCTTTTTAAGGTCTTTTTTTGAATTCTGCGGGAGACAATGAACAAGGGCAAAAGAAGAACATTTGGGGACCAATGTATGCCTCCTGGAGAAGGCAAAGGATTTATAGATAGGGTCAAATATATGACAGTACAATAATTAAAACTGTTTTAAACTTATCATGAAACCATGTGTGATCTGGAAGGGCAAAAGTGACATTGAATTTCTGGGACACTTTCAGAATTTTTTATTCTTTCTGGCCTCTGTAGATCATTGATATAATTAAATAGAAAACAGTTTGGAAAAGAAATAAAATGGAACACATTCAAAAGGATGGGCATTTCAGAAATGTTCATCTCTAATGACTGTTATCTTTGGCAAATACAAATGATTAGCATGTATAATAAACAAAGATTGCTGGCTAATAGATTGGGAGAGTCATTGCTTTGCATCGATCAACACAGAATTAATTTCTTTTCATTGGAACAGATTTTCAATTAGAGTGTCAATTGCCTTGTAGACATGATTTAGAAAAAATAGATTAAATATTGGGTTGCGTTTATCTCAAAGGATATACCTAATAGAATTGAATAGATACTGCTGTTTACATATAGATATATGCAAAACCTAAAAGTATTTTGAAGGTTAATTGAGTCAAAATGAGAAAAACAAAATATTCTACTGAAAGTTTCCTATGTTCTTTGATAATAGATATGATCTTTTTAATAGAGAGGATAAAAATAAGATACTGGCATAAACTAGACTCACAGGCAATGGGCTTCAAGGTGTTAATTTTACTGGGAAAACTGTATCAATCAGTAATCAAAATATACAATTTGAAAGTGATATGTGCCTCTCTTTTTCTGTCTCTCTCTCCCTCCATATATATATACACATAAATACATATATGTATGTATGTATGCATGTATATGTTTATGCATATTATATATACATATATGTGTATATGCATAATTTTAAATGAGAACATTAAGTAAACTATTATTTTTTTAGATCGTACTGGAAAATGTGATTATAGGCTTTTAAAGTTGGAATAGTTCTTAGAGATGATCTCACTCAACTTCATCATTTTATTTAAAAAGCCTACAAATCTTGAAGAGTTTAATAACTTGTCCAAAATTAGTTTTAGAACTAGGAATAGGACTCAAGCAATTTTTATAAGTATAATTGATAGTCAGATTATCATAAACCATAAACTTTATGTCAGAAAGAACTGGGTTCAACTATAGGCTGTGTCATTAGTTGTGTTCCATTAGCTAATCAATTAATATTAAAAAGAAATTTCTTCATGTGTAAAATGAAGGGAACAATTTTTTTTAATATAAAATAAAATGGATAGCCACCCAAAAAAATTATACAGAGCTTGAATTCTTTTCCCAGGGATGTAACCTGCCAACTTTTGAATGCTAAGTTGGAGAACAGCACAGAGAGGAGCTGCTAAATTATTTTATGACTAGCTATTACAGATAGTGAGAACACTAAATGTGTAGTCAGAAGACATAAGTTTAAATTCCAAGTTTATCATTTACTCTTTATATGGCCTTGGATAAGGTATTTAACCAGTGTGGTCATGAAGTTTCTCACTTGAAAAATATGAAACCTCACCTCCCATTTAAAATGTGACTTTTGTGGCCATATAATCTGTCTAAAGTGCCATGGAATTTGTAAAGTAAATTTACATTGCAAAAAAAATCAATAAAATGAAAAATAAAATGAGGGGGTTGCACTCCATCACTTCCAAGATCACTTCTAGATCTTCAAACTGTATGATTCCCTTGTCTTTTAATTAGATCACATACTATTTTATTTCTTTACCAAAACAGATGTATCTTTTGAAATAAGCAAAATGAAACTTGAAACTTTTAGGCAAAAAAGTTGGATTACCTGAATTCTAGGCCTTGCCCTTAGTCTGAACCCATTTCCACTATGTTGTAAAGTTCTCCTTTCTGCTTTGATAACATTTCTCATGTACACTGTTTATTCTCTCCTCTGAAACTGATAATTCCTCCAAAATTACCCAGTTTACTTAATTGAAAAATTTTATAATGTTTTCTCAGTCCTCATCCTTCTTGACCTCTCTGCAGAATTTGACATAAGCAATTACCTTTTTTTTTTTAATCTCTCTTCTTTCTTTCTGGGTTTTCATGACATTATTCTAATCTTATTGTGCTGTGTTGTGCTTAGTTTAACATCCTTTGGCTTAAATTCATGTATCTTTGGGTTAGTAGGGTCAGATTTCCTAATTATATCTCTTGACCTTTTGTTTTGATCTGAGGCTAACCCCAAATGTATCATGAACTTTGGGAAGATTTTTGAGGGAGGTAACAAATGAGTATATCATTGGGGCTACCACTTTAATTTTATTAATCTATTGGTATATTAATTGTGCTAATGTTTAGAAAGGCCTCTGGAAGCCCTATTAATTATAAATAGCAATTACCAAAATATTTTCACAATTTCTTATTTATTATTTTCCAAATGGCAAGTGAATTTATGAAATCAAAGAGCCCATCAAGAAGCATAATGAAATGTACATAATTTAGGATATGTATACATTTATGCATGTGCGTGTGCATATGTGTATATATGTGTGTAAAGAGAGAGAAAGAAATAGGGGGTCATTTAGAACAGGAAGTGAACTTATAAATAAAGTAGCTTACCCCCAGCTTTTTTATAGAAAAGCTCTTTAACGGGTAGCAAGTAATTGTGTGACATCACATAGCAAGGAAACATGACTAGAGCCTAGGTTGAAATCCAAAAGTTTTGATTCCAAACCTGTATACTATTTCAATTTTCTAGTTCAGTCATTTAGTTATATCCAAATCTTCCTGACCCCATGGACCATAGTGGAGCAGGTTCTTTTATTCTTTCCTTTCCCACAACATTTATGTTAAACTTGAAGACATAATTTGCCTAACTAGCATCATTTATATATTTTTTTCTTCTGGTTTTTGAATTTCACTATCATTTTGATACCCCGTAAGATAATAATAGTCCAAATGGAGATAGCATAGCAATACCTTTTTGTGTTATGTTTTTTTTGTTTTTATTTCTTTGAATGGCCCCAAAAGAAATAGAAGAAAAAATCTCTAAGCTTGGCAACATACACGAATGTAGTGTATTAAATCACTTTTTGTTGCTCAAAGTTATACATAATTCCTTTTATTTCTGCAGAAATTGGTATTACATAGCAAATTTTCTGAGTGCTAAAAATTGCAACTTTTTTGAGAAGGAATAATAATCCACTTTATTTTATATGAAATGGATCAGAGAGTACAATTGTTTCTAAATTTGCTACTAGATGATAGAGACATGGAAGACAAGGGACTCCTGCAGAGAGATAATTTTCACAATGCTTAAAAAATATAGTAGTTATTCAGAGCTGTAGGTAATGCATCACTTGTCAGGGACAACAATTTAGATAGCAGAAAACATAAAGGTAATGCAATGGATATCATATCAACAGGAATAAAAAGAAATATCTTTCAGTGACAAGATCATCTAAAAATTGTTCACAGCAGGAAAAGTTCATGGAAACATATTTGATATGTTAGGGAATAAAAAAGATGGCCCATTTTATAGAGCTAGAAAAAAATAACAAAATTTACCTGGAAGAACAAAATGTCTAGAATATAAGAGAAATAATGAAAAGTAATGCAAAGGAGTACTGGATCTAAAACTGTAAGCTATATGAGATGTAAAACTGTATTATAAAGCAGTGATTATCAAAACTATTTGGTACTGGTTAAGAAAAAGTGTGGTAGATCAGTGGTATAGGTGAGGCACATGAGACATAGTAGTCAGTGACAATAATAAGCTACTGTTTGATAAACCCAAAGACTCCAGCTTCTGGGACAAATCTCATTATTTAGCAACAACAACAAAAAAATACTGTTGGAAAAAATGGAAAATAGTATGGCAGAAACTAGGCATGGACCTACATCTTACATCATATACCAATATGAGGTCAAGATGTTTATATGATTTAGACATAAGTGGTGAGACTATGAGCAATTAAGAGAACAAGGAATAGTTTACCTGTCAGATTTAGGGAGAAGGGAAGAATTTATGAGCCAACAAGAAATAGAGAATATTATGAAATATAAAATGGATAATAATAATAATTAAATTTAAAAGGTTTTACACAAAAAAACAATCAACCCAGATTAAAAGGGAAGCAGATAACTGGGAAACAGTTTTTACAATCCACATCTCTTATATATAAAGAGAGAGACAACTGAGTGAAATTTGCAAAAATACAAGTCATTCCCCAATTGATAAATGTTCAAAGGATATGAATAAGCAGGTTTCAGATGAAGAAATTAAAGCTATTTATAGTTTTATGAAAAAATATGCTCTAAGTTACTATTGATTAGAGAAATGCAAATCAAAACATCTCTGAGATACCAATCACACATATCAGATTGACTAGCTTGGTAAAAGAGGAAAAGTATAAATGCTGGAGGAGATATGGGAAAATTGGAAGACTAATACATTGTTGATGGAGTTGTGAACTGATCCATCCAGCCTGGAGAGTCATTTGAAATTATGCCCAAAGGGCTATAAAAATGTAGAACTTAATTTATTTGTTAGGATTTCAAAATATAGATACTAGTTGTTTGAGACAGGATTCAACCTCACCTGACCCCAGGTCCTATAATCCATTTGTTGGGGCACCTAGCTGCCTAGGTGAAATTCCACAGATCTTTTTTTTTTAATTATTTTTTAATGCTTTATTAACTTCTGATTTACATCTTTTATTTCCGCCAGATTTTGAGTTACAAATTTTCTCCCCATTTTCCTCTACCCACCGCCCCAAAATAGTAGTCCCACAGAATATCCCCTCCTCCAATCTGCTCTCTCTCATATTTTCTCCCATACCCCTTTCGACTTTTGCAGTGGATCTCTATGCCTCACTGCCTGTATATCTTATTTCCCAATTACATGTAAGATGGTATTAATAATAGTATATATATATATATATATGTATGTATGTACACATACACATACACACACACACTCATATATATATATATATATATTTAAAAGTGCTATTAAAATGTACATACCATTTCATTTAACAATAGTACTTCTAGGTCTGTATCCCAAAGAGATCATACAAATGGGAAAAGGACCCAAATGTACAAAAATATTTATAAAAGTTCTTTTTGTGGTGGCAAAGAATTAAATATCAATTGGGGAATGGCTGAATAAGTTATGGCATATGAATTCAATGGAATACTATTGTTCCATGAGAAATGATAGTAGGCAGACTTCAGAAAAACCTAGAAAGACTTACATGAACGGATGCTGAGTGAAGTGAGCAGAATCGGGAGAACACTGTACACAGTAACAGCAACATTATGTGATGATTGACTTTGATAGACAGCTCTTTTCAGCAACACAAGGATCTAAGACAATTCCAAAAGTTCAAGATGGAAAATACTTTCTAGATCCAGAGAAAGAATGGTGGAATCTGAATGCAGATCAAAACATACTATTTTCTCTTTTTTAAATCATTTTTGTTTCTTTTTTCTCATGTTTGTTCCCTATGATTCTAATTCTTCTTTACTACATGACTAATGTGGAAATATGTTTAATATTGTTGTATATTTGTAGCCTATATTAGATTGCATGCAGCCTTGAGGAGTGAGAACTGGAGGGAGGGACAGAAAATTTAGAACTCAGAATCTTATAGAAGTCACTGATAAACACTAAAATCAAACCAATAAATCAAATTATAAAAAAAAATCAGTTCATATACTATTTGACCTACATAGTCTATTTCATTTTCATGAGGCTTTGACCTAGCAAAAAATTGCATCTATATCTATGCATACATGCAATGTGTGTGTGTATCATATATAGTGTGTATACACCCACATATAAAATTTCAGTTTACTCAGAAAGGTTAGAAAATATCTGAATTGCCTAATTGAATAGATTTCATGATATATCACAACTAGTATGAGTGTTTTACCAATCAAAGAGTAGAATATAATTAAGTAGAAAAAAGCTAAAATAGAATTGACATATTTTATTCTTTCATTCTGAAGAATGCCTGAACTCAATAAAATAAAGTAAGGGAAATAGCTGGCACTGCCTATAGAGAAAGGGAAAACTGATGAATAAAGATCTCTGACTCCCTTAAATCTAAGACAAGGACTTATTGAATACCTTACCTACATGAATATACATAAATCACCTGGATTGACATGATATTCCCAAATGAGCATTTATCACTGTTGCCTCGTAGGTAAATAAGGATCATTATGATTAACATCAATTTTCATTAATAGAATTGAAGTTGTAGAAGGTATCAAAAATTCCTCATGATGTTTTAGCAAATATTAGAAGCTATCTTTTGGAGTAAATTCCTTTTATCTACTTTAATAATTTTGGTTTGCTCCTTTCTCTTAATAGTAGAGAGCAAAAGAGGGCTGAAATAATTGAATCTATATTCCCAATATTATTTTAGATTAGTATTTAGTTAGAATAAATACATAATTCAATATTTTCTTCATTCCATGGTGAAATAATAATAAATTAATTTAAATACTGTTGTGCCTTGCAAAGTGCTTTCTTTAACATATCCCTGAAAGGTAGATAGGGCAAGTATTTTTATTTCTTCAAAGATGAAGCTGAGGTCCAGAGAGGTTGGGTTATTTGTCCAAGGTCAAATTGTGAATAAGTGACAGGCAAGGGCTATAAACCAATTTTTAAATAGTATTTAATGATTATTATTCCATATTACACTGTCCCTAAAAATAAATTCATGAATTGCTATCATTATATTCAAATGATTTTAATGACTGAAAATAGGGGGAAAGAGAGGATAGGAGTACCTTACACCTCTCCTATACCTCTTGATCTAGGCTTAATCTTGAGTATACATATGTGATATTCTGTAGTACATAGCATAGACTTTAGGTATACAGGATATACGCAGAGATGGTCTGTACTATGCATACATAATGTATAGGTTTTCCCTGTTTTCCATCTATTATCAGAGATCAACTAATATCCTTTTAACTTCAAATCTAGCTTCAGGAATAAGTGTCATGTGTGCATGGATACATAATTATATTTTTTTAATATAGAAATTTCAGAGGCATGTCACAAAGTATAGACTGAATGTTTGAGACTCAATTTTGTCTCTTAGAATATAACTACACCACTTCATTACAAATGCAAGACATCAAGCATTTATAAGCTAGATTTCAAGATACAGGTTATAAGTACAAAAGGTTTGTATGGGAGAGAGATCATTAAGGCTTGGAGGAATGAGGGAAGATTTTATATAGGCATTAAGATACAACTGCGTCAAAGAGGATAGATTGCACTCGCCAAGGGGAAAATAGAATGAAAAAGACACCAGGCCAGGAACATGATACGAACAACATAAGAGAAATAGATATGACTATCTATGGCAATGTTAAAATATGTCTTCCTCCCAAAATATACCAGGAACTCTTAGGTAACTTAGACAAAAGAGAAGAAAATTATTTTAAAACCTAACAGATTAATTCACCACTCAATTTAAAATAGCCCACATAGCATTAGGGAATAAACCACTGATTATAACCATAAACATCCTACAATAGGACCTACTCATCTTGTCCATTTCCTGTCTTCTATCCTGTGAGGCCAAGCGAGAGCAGCTTTACAGAGGACTGGTGCTGTGAATAGATTCAAAGTTTTGATAGCATTGTATAGTGAATTCTCTATTTATTCAGTAGGAAATTAAAGCAAAACACTCATGGAAACCAAACTATAGCATTCACAATGTTATAACATGTTATCACTAAAGTGGCCACATAGTTTTCACCAAAATGGCCATACACTTTTAAACCAAAGCTATCATTCTGTAACTCCTTAACTCAATCATCCTTAAGGAGCAGGCCTCTTTAAGGACACAAAGTGCAAAGGTCAAAGTTCTCCACTCCTAGGTCACAGTAAATCATAACCTTCTCAGTCAGAATTAAGTACCCAAGTAAAGGTCTTTCATCTTGCCTTTAGGATGGCTCCCAAATTCCATGGTTCCTATTCCATGGTCCCAGCTTCTGCCTTAATCTACCCAACCAACACCTGGATTCAAAGGCAGGAATCTCTAAGCTCCTTGTCCAGCTATTTATCTAGTTTCTCATCCAGTTCCCATTCCATATAGAAGCTCACAATATCCAGTCCACCCCAAGTCTTTCACAGTTCTTATTTTGGGGAAGACAAAGCTTAACAGAGCCAAAACAACATTCATGCACATTGCTGGCACCATCATCAATTCACTATCTATCTCCCTGTGAAATAAACAGAGACCAACAAACAAGGTCTGAGAAGTCAATACAAATCATCAGCATAGAAATAAACCAGACCGACAAAAAAGGTCAAGAAGACAACACAAATCATCAGGAAAGTCCCAGGATCTCTAAATCCCTCCTCCAGGACTTCTGTAAACAGACAACCAGAAAATCATCTTTTAGGGCTTCCAGTAAGGTCCCAGGGATTCCGTACATAGTATCACAAACAAAAATCAACATAGACAAAACAGACAAACATAGAGTGCCAGGATACAAGTTTTCTTCTTCTCAACTCTGCCAAAACAAGAGTTCTCTTCTCAGTTGTTCTCAGTTCTACTCTTTCCAGGCTGGGACTTTCCTTATATAGGTCATTAATTCCTCCCCCTCCTGTTGACAGGAGTTCACAGTTCTAGGATTCACGAGTTGTAGGGTTCACAAGTTCTTCTTCTCAACAAAGACTTGATGTAATAATGGGCAAGGCTCAAAAGAAACTTGAACTGAAACAAAGTGCTAAATATTTAAATTGCTGAAACAAGGCATTAAGTACTTCTTTGCTTGCCATTACATATACCACAATAGCTGCTGAGGCTTCTTTGTGCATGTGGTTTATCCTATGTAGTGCTCATAGCAATCATCATTGGGAGAAATTAGAGAAGTGCAAAGGCCCAATTGAAAAGCCATTAGAAATTTTCACCCAAATATAACAGGCTTTTCCACCATGTGCCAGGAAGCTCATTATTGGGATAACTTCTTCATCCTTTAAAGATATCATAAGTCTTGCCACTCCAGCACATCACTACCCTCTGCCTCTCTTGATTATGAAATCCAAATATCCATTTATGGAGAAATCCCAACTCAGACATTTCATCATTTCTTGTCTAACTGTGCTGCTTTAAGACTTATCTAACTGATAACACCATTTCCTCTCATCAGGTCTCTTCACTCATTGCCTCCTCCATTTTTTAGTTCCCTTTTTAATTTTGTTTCTTATCAGTAAACTGTAAGCTATGTATGGGCAGGAACTTTCTATTCCTTCCTTCCTCTCTCTCTCTCTCTCTCTCTCTCTCTCTCTCTCTCTCTCTCTCTCTCTCTCTCTCTCTCTCTCTCTCTCTCTCTCTCCTTCATTTTTGTATTCCCAGCACTTAGCACAGTACTTGGCACATGTAGGTATTTCATAGTATTGTCTATTGAGTATTTGACTATGACAGCTCACCTTCAATCCCTTAAACAAACACAAATTCTAATCCATCTTCAACCTTATATCCTTGTCCTTGGGGACTCTCCTTCTTGGTGGGTTGGAGTGGGTAGCAGAGAAGCTATCACCTGTTGGTTTCTTCTTGGATCATATTCATCTTAGAAATTGAATCTATGTAGTTAACATATATTTTTTCTCATTTTTTTCTTTATTAATTTTTTTGTTTACTTTGAATTTACAAGACTCAGTTCTCCAGTTCTTTGAGTTTCAAATTTTCTCCCCTCCCCTCCCCTTCCTCACCCCATGGGAGCATAGAATCAGTACAATCAGGTATAGGATTTGCAGATACTTTTGCATTAGACATTGGTCAGGTTGAGAACAAGAATTGTAACAGATGGAATGAACAATGGGAAAGAGGAAACCAAACCAAACAAGAAAGAGAAAGAGAGCAGGTAGTTTGCTTCAATCTGCATTCAAACTCTGTTCTTTCTGGTTCTTTCTCTGAATGTAGACATCTCTCTCCATCATGAGTCTTTTGGAGTTTATTTGTCGCCCTGCATTTGTGAGAAGAGTCCGGTCTATCAAGGTTGGTGATCACACATACGTTGTATCTGTAAAGGTGTACAAATTTTTCCTTGTTCTGCTCTTCTCAGTCAGCATCAATTCACATAAGCCTCTTCAGGTAGATATGAAGTCCACCTGCTCTTTGTTTCTTATGGTGCAATAGTATTCCATAACATACTTTAAGTGACTAAGAAGACTAAAGGTTGTGCCATTGGGAAGTAGAACCCAAATATTTTTTAATACTGTAATTAAATGTAGAAAGAATAAAGAAATAATAAAGTATAATTGAGTAATAAAGCATGATTATCTACTGGTATTGAAGGAGGAAATTATAGAGAAATTTCTAAGCAAGGGAGAAAGGAATTTCAATTTGATGTGTCAGGCAATAAGAATTATTATAATTATAATAGCAGATCCTTACAGAAAAATTGATATCTTTCAAAGCAATTGGCATATGTCATTCCTACTTATGGTGCTCTGTGAGAAAAACAGTATAGATAGATAATATGATATTTTCACAGATGAAGAAACTGAAGTACAGAGAGATTAATTGACTTTTTCAAATTCATACATTAGATAAGTAGGATTGGAAGTCAAATCCAGGTCTTATGCCTACAAATCTATTGATTTATCTACTAAACAAACTCCATGAGTCATGAAGCAGTTTTGGAGCAATATGATATGAGAAGACTAGCAAAAGTCTAGGATTAAGGTCAGATTTTACCCCAAGGCCTAAGGTGAGATCAATAGGTTCAATGTATTCATTTCCAATGTGTGGTCCCTCTGGTCAATGACTATGATATTAAGCTTTTGGGGTTTCTAGCCTAATCTTAGAAAAAAAAATGTGCATTTAATGAAATTTCTAATATCTGAAACCCCAGAACTTTGCCAGCCATCCAAGAATAAAACATTTTGAATAATAGGTTTTCTGTGAAAGGAGCCTAATACTATACATTTTTGGAGAGCAGAGGTGATATTTTCTCTTATTCTGTCCATACAGTTTTTTTTAAGAACTCTATCCTGTTTGTGCCTTTTACCACTTTTGAATTTACCTATGAATTAGCTCCCAAGTGTCAGTCTACACACACACACACACACACACACACACACACACACATACATACATATACATGTATGTGTATATATGAATTTCCTGATTGTCTCTTCCCATTAAAACTGGGTTTATTTTCCATGCTTGGTTATTTACTACCTAATTTGGTAATCTAATGTGAGCTAAGCTGTATAGCTGATAATGAATGATTATGTTGTTCTTTTCAGATAATATCTTCATTTTAATGTGAACCTTGAATGCATACCTCAAGTAGCTGGTAGCACAAAGTCAGAAATATTTGAGTTTAAATCCAAGCTTATATATTTACTGGATATATACCCTGGGATATATCTCTTAACTTTCATTTGGCTCAGTTTTCTCAACTTTAAATTGGGGCAGAATCACATATAACTTGGAGATTTGTTGTAAGGATTACATAAGTTAATATTTTTAAAAATCACTTAGCTCAATTCCTAGCACATGGTAAGAACTGTAAAAATGCTTATTCCCTTCACCTTCCTCTCTGTCTTCCCCATTCCATCTGTTCTGCCTTCTTCTTGCAGAATTAATTACAATTAGTTATTTAAGGACCACTGACATGTCCAGGGTAAAAAACATTTTATGGTGTGGGCTTTTTACTACTTATGCAACTCATTTCATGTAAGTGCCTTCCTACTCTGTCTTACTTAAGATCATACCAATTTTGTTGCTTTTGTTGATCAGTCACTTTCAGTTGTGTCTAACATTTTGGGACTCCGTTTGGGTTTTTCTTGGCAAAGATACTAGAATGCTTTGCCATTTCCTTCTTCAGCTCATTAGATGAAGAAATTCAGACCAAAAAGATAGTTTGGCACCTTAGTCAACTGATTAAAGCATTTTGGACCTCTATTTCCTAATGTAAAAAAAGTGTTTCTGATAGTGGTGTAATATGAGATCTTTAAGGTACCTTCCATCTAAGTGTCTATTCAATTAAATTCAATAGAATTATAGTGTACAAAGCAAAATCCTAAGAACTGCATCTATGAGCTAAAGTGCCTACCAAATGGTGCCTATGAAGGGGTAGCTGAATACCTTTGAAATGAAATGTTATAATTTACTGATTTATACTTTTTCAACCTATTTAATTCCACTAATATTTCTGAAGGGACTGTTCTGAGAGATACTATGCTAGAGTGTTGAAAACTCAAAAATTAAAAAAAAAAATCCAGTTATGCTCAGGAAAGTCAAAAGTGGATTGATGGGGCAGGTCAAATAACAAGGAATTTGGACAACATGTCCTTGTCCACTAGAGTTTGCAAGGATTCCTTATAGTACAGCAAAAATTGAAAGTTTAACTAATTTCAAATTTCTCCCACAGTCTTATATACTAAAATGAAGAGCTACATTAATACAGAGTATTAGCTATGTGACCTTGAGCAAATCCTTTTATTTCTTTGACTCTCAGTTTCCTCATATGTAAAATGTTGCTATAGTACTAAAAGATCTCCCTCAAATTCCCCATTGTATTAAATTAGATGTATCAATTAAAATAATTTAAAATATAATGAGTCTGTTTGGGGTCATGAGTTTAAGCAAAACTGATTTCCTATAAAGAGTAGAATATATATATTAACTGATTCCTAAAAGTGATCTCTGGGTCACTGACTTTCATAGCAAATCAAAGTTTTAATGAAAGCATGATGTTAGAAGAAATAAGCCCTGACTCCAGAACCTGTTCTCTTTTCAGTGATGGATTTCTCTTCTAATTGCTGAACCATATGGCTGTGTCCAAACCATAATTATGGAAAAACTGAGAACATCTTTCCCCTCTCTACCTTGCAAACAGCTATCCATGGTGATGACACTTCTCTCAATGATTCAAGTTTCAGGCTCAATGAAAATTGTAAATCACTTTTGGATAAAACAAAATTTAAAAAGAGTGGTTTGATGAGAGTGAGGAGGCAATATGAAGGCAGAAAAACTTTGTAACATCCCAACACAACCAAAGTTAGGAAAAAGTAAATATAATTTTAGAGTTGTTTTCTCTTTTCAGTGGCAGCTGTCAGAGAATAGATTATGAAACTGATGGATGGTCCAGGATAGAAATGATTATTAATTTCCTTTATCAAGCAAGATTTAAGTACTGGTAAGAATAAAATTCATTATTTTCTAATAATATTCATGTGGTTTTAAACATTGTAAATTTATTCATCACTATGGAAATGGCCTTCTGTTCTCCTGACTTTATGGCCGCAAAGTCATCAGGTAATCCATAGTCAATTATGCTTATTATTAGTGTTTTTTTGCTACAAACTGACAAGAGCTGATTCTCAGGATGGTAGCAGGGTTACTTTGGAGCAGGCAAAAAAATGTTGCTTTTGCATGAAAATACATTTAATGACATTATAAGCATGATTTGTTGAACAAATGCTTACTTAAAAGTGTTCCTGAATTTTGACCTTATTTAATATGGTTGAACTTTACCACTAAGGCAATCTCAGTATTATTTTGCATTTTCAAGTGCTTATAAAAGAACTGAGAAGTAATCCTCTCTTCCAATCAGACCACATACAAAGAAGCAGGTACATTTGTGGGAGCTCCATTTTAGGAAGCACACTGGCAAGTAGGAAAGTGCCCAGAAGAGGCCAAGTACAAAAAAATGGGGGACCCAGATTCTGCCAATACAAGAAATTATTAAAAGGTCCAGATATATACCACGTGAGACATGCCTATTTAGATAGAAATGTTACTAATATCAAATATTTGTAGGATTCTGATGATAGATAATCAATCTTCATCTAGGAGGAGCCATTAGGTCATCTAGTCCAACTTCTTCATTTTACAGATGAGGAAACAGAGGTTATAGTTTATTTTTCCAAGGAACACACAGGAAGGATGTATCAGAGCTAGCAGTTGAAACTAAGTACTCTGCCTCTGGAGGCAGGAGCTGTTGGTACTGTACACATTGATTCACTCTTTTACTCTAAGGGGCAAAATAGACTTGACTGATACTCTGAGAGGCAAAATAAGTGTAAGTTTCAAAAAAGTAGATTTCAACTCAATATTAAGGGGAAAAATTCTAACAATTTGAGCTACTTATGTTGTGAAGAGAATAAGAGCGAGCTGAGATCTGGAATTTTGATAAATTTAGATGTGGATTTATTGATCAAGCATGAGACTGCCTGGAGTATACACACAAATCAGGCATCCCTAAAATGGGGTACAGGAAATGTATATAAAGGCAAAAACCACAATTGGGGAGGGGAGCTAACATAAGCAATGACATACAGAAGCCAAGAACAGCCATTGGTTGGCTTTATAGCTCAGGGTTAATTGGGGAAATATGGAGCAAGGGTACAAGGCCAGGACCCTCCATGTGATGGGGTCACACCTGGAACAGGGTGGAGGTTACAGGGTATACGGCACAGGGGCAGTGAATTCCATGAACAGGCTGGGGTCATGTTCTGGGTGAAGGGTGCAGGGGACCCTGCTTGGTCAATGTTCTGGGTGGAGGACCTTGCTGGGTCAACATCCTAGTACAGTGTGGTCTCTTGCATGGGATAGATTTGCCCCATTATCTCTATACAGGCTTGCACCATAACCCTTATATGAAATGCTGTTTCAAGGGTTATTGATTTAGGGAAGTACTAACTCAGGGAAAGATAAGGGAGCAGGGGACTATGCCTTGGTTGATTTACTTTACCCAGGATTATGCCTTTAAGCTATTACAAGTGGTTACAAGATTTAGGATAGAGACAAAGACAAAAATAAAGTAGCTTAAGGGTGGCTTAATGGTGGGCTGCAAATCAGTTGGCATGTGATATAGGTTACCTTACAACATTCCCCCTTCTTTTCAGGAAAACATCAAACCACTGACAAGAATCTGGGCCACACACTAAGACAATAAAAATACAACATAAAACTAAAATAACAATACAGCTTAAAAATAAAAATTTAAAGTCCATTAGTTCAAAGGATTGAGGGGTGGCACTGAAAGTAAAGTTGTAGCTCCTGCAGGGTGAACGAAGTCCAGGAAAGGAGGTGCTTCAGTAAGGGTCAGATATGGGCTCTTGGGACTATTGTCTGCCTCTGATGCTGTCTTGTGCAGGTCTCGTGTCTCAGAAGAGGGGCAAACTCTAGATGACTCGAGTCCATGTGTACAAGGTGCTTAATCAGCTACCTTTAGCAAGAGTTCTTAATAAAATATAATCTGAATGGCATAGACAAGTATTTGGGCTTTCTTGGCCACTCAGGGCTAGGCTCAAGGAAAACAATAAGTGACCTTGTACAAAGTTACAAAATCAGGTACTCAAGAGTCTTTTCCTTACCACACTGTAAAACAATCCTAGAGTTAAAGATCAAATTTCTGCTGTTATTTTTAACAACCCCAAAACTTAAAACTACCAAAAGTTATTAAACAACATTATTTGAATTAAAATTCTAACTTAAAATTTAATTATATTTCCCTCTTTAAAGCTTTAATTAAACAGCTATCCTATTTAAAAAATTTTTTTAAATGTATTATCATTCTAGTCTTATTCCTGAGTTTGACTATTGAAACTTGTCACCAAGAATAGGGACAAAACTCTAACGAGGAAACTATATAGTTCCCTAACTTTAGGAGGTCAGTTCCAAGTGAGATGTTGACCAAGCTGCAATTTGCAGTGAGCCAAGTTTTAATATGCCAGGTGCTTGTGAGTAATTGAGTCAGGAGAATCCTACCTCAGCACATGTTGAACAGTCGTTCTCCTGACCCTCCATTGCACTTCATACCCGTATCTTCAGATCTGGCACCATGGGGGTGGCTCACTTCACACCTGTAAGTTATAGGGTTTAACTCCATGGATCAGTGGCTGGGACAGCTTTTCTTAACATTTATACCTGGAGGTAGACTCAGAGAAACAGACAATTAATAGTCCCATTAAATCTTAAGTAACAATTTTCAATAATTAACTGCTTTTATAATTTTAATCTTCTTTAACTATTGTAACAAATTTATAATTACTTGTCATATTTTTTAAATTTCCTTTATAGGTATCCTAACAATTAATTCAATCAATTTATATTAATTTTCCTTCAAATGCCATTTCAATCATTTTATCAATTTATAATGATTTTCTTAAATGCCTTCCCTTAACTTCCTCACACTCTCTCTTCCTCTTCATAAATTCCTCATAGTTTCTCTTAACATATTTAACTATCAAAAACTGACATCATGTAGCTGGACACACGAATGGCTTGGATAAACCCCATTTGTCCCCAAACCTTATTTGCTTTCCTTAACACTCCATACGTAAATTTTAGAAAATATCATACAAGAACTTCCAAATCATCTTTCTAAGAGTGTTTTCCCTTGAAGGCAAATTTCTTATCTGGATGGTAAAAATTAATTTTGCTTTCTAACTTTCAAAATATTTGCCATTTGCAGGGAATTTATGTTCTTATTGGACCTGCTGTCTACTGCTTACTAGGGCCAGGCCAATAATATTGGACCTGCTGCTTACTGGTCACTAGGGTAAGGCCTATAATAAAGTTGGGCAGCTTTATTCAAATTCCATCATTTCCCCTTCATGGGATTGGGACCCAAATTCACTTGAGGAAAAGCGATGGTGGTCTCTTCTTCCATGGCTTCTTCAGTCTGGCAAGGGGTGTAAAGCTGTCCCTGTCTCAGTGGGTCCTGAGGAGAAAATTGACTGGCACCAAGCATAAATTACATCTAGGAGATGGTAAGTGAATATGGACTGGTGTCCACTGTTAGCTGCCAACTACAGGTGAATTGGCCTGTGATGTCAGGGTCACAGATCTGACAGGCCAGTGTATTTTGCAGGGCCCAATACTTACCTGTTAGATCTGTGTCCCCAACAACAGGTACATAACTAAGCTGGTGTTAAAAATAATATCTTTCTTTTCTATCCTACAAAGTATCTCTGATTTCTCCTATTTAATCATTGCCATCTGCTATCCATTGTTTTGATCACACAAAGTTTATTTATATCCAATTGGTCTTTCTTCTTCTTTTAAAATTTTAAAATTTACAAATTGGAATTTAAAACTTTCAACCTGGAATTAAAATTTTTCAAAATTTACAATTTATAATTCAGGCATTTCAATTTATCAACCAGGCAGGCTCCCAAGTACCCTGCCCTACCCCACCTTCATCAACACCCCCCCCCCAAACAAATAGCACCCAAAATCATTTGAGGTCAAGGATAAAGGTCTCAATGTCTCACACCATGCTGAGGGAGGATGTAAAGCTGGAGTTATGGTCTCACTAGGTACTTTGGGCCTGCTAATGGACTCTGGTCTGGCCAAGCACTGCATGGTCTGGCCAAGCATAGCACATGTTTCAGGCAGTGGTGGGCACCCAGTCAGAGATGTCATCTGGGTGCTGTGCCTAGAAAACACAAAACTAAGAAAAATTTGAAACAACACAGGGCCCAAAAAGCCAAAATGGGAGGTTAGATGGGCTAGTAAACTCCATTACTTAAATGCAATACAATCCAGATTGTAAAAACAGCTGTATCTTTCAAAGGCAAAGGTTATAGTTACCTGATATTTTTGATAGCAGAAATATGCAATATGAAACAGGGCTAACAAAATTACAACACTTAAAGGTGGGATGGCCTGCTTCTGGGAGTATGAAGTTACCCCTCCCTGCAATTTTTCAAATAAATGCTGAACAATCACTTGTTGGAGATAGCTCTCTCCCTCCCTCCCTCTGTCTCTCTGTCTCTGTCTATCTCTCTGTCTCTATCTCTCTGTTTCTCCCCCCCCCATACACACTCACACACCCATTTACTAAACATGTCTGAAAAGCAATGATTCACTCTCTTGTTCCCACTGCTCATGGCCACTTGTTTCTATGCTAAGCTTCTCCATAAGATGCTGCCTTTTTGAATGCTACTTAACTCTAATCTCTACTGCCTCCAGCTTATGACACAGCTGCAGTCCTCTGTGTCTTCCTGTTCCAAGCATATAATTTCCCTGGAACTATATGAGCTGTCTTCTTTCTTTGTCTGGAGCAAGATACATCAGACAATCATATCTCTCAAAGGCATATTGTAAAGTTAGAAGAAGTCTTCAAGAGCTAACAGTTAAAAAAAAAGCTGAGTTGTTGCAGTCTGATTTCTTAAACAGAGGGTGCTCTTGCTTTTTATAGGCCAAAATAGTCTTGACTAATCCTAATCAACCAGACTGTATAAGTTCCCTGACTCCCACCAGTGTCCTTTATACAATTGCCAATGCCTTCTAATCTTATCAGTTTCATTTAGGAACGTAATCAAGTTGATCAGTGACAAAAGATCCACATTCTACTAAGTTATCAGATAATTCAGGAAAATCTCCCAATTTGATGAGGTACTCCCTTGAATTCTGGCCATTTTATTCATCACCCTACACCTCTCTTCAACCCCCCCCCCCCCCCCCACACACACACATATCTCCTGCCAGAGCAAATGCAATGGAAGCTTTAGGTAATATTTCATATTCCCAATTCTACAAATTGCATGTGGCATAAGTCTTAAATATTTTGAAAATTAGAAATAATTTACAAATTTTTAGACTGACTATCTCTTTTGAATTTCTACATTATACTCATCCACAAATATAGTATTAAAAATTAAAAAAATAATAATTTTAAAAACACTTAGGCAATTCAAATGATATGTGAAAAGACCTTTGCATTTCAAGGGCTGAAGGACCCTCTAGTTATGGAGTTGGTTACAACTGAGACAGGCTTTCAAATAGGAAGAATAATTCTTCAGGTGAAGATGTGAGTAAAGAATATTGTGGGTTTAGGAAATCATAGGAACAGAGGCATGTGTTTCAGAAAATCTTTTTATTTAATTTCCTTAAGTTGAAATTACTTTATGTAGACTTAACTTCTGGTCGGTCATTCATAAAGTAGACATTCACTAAATTTTAAAGAATTATGAAAATTTAATTTCTACAGAAATGCTTGATAGAATACAAATGGTGTAAACTATATGTCAGTACAACCAAAGGCAAGATGTACAATGGCAAAGCTATAGAGGTCTAAGTTTGGGTTGCTCAAGACCCCAAAATGCCAACACCCTGGGTCCTGCCAAATGAGTTCAACTGAAGCCTTCTCTCAGCCAAAGAAAAGCAAAGTTTAGTAAAGATTTGCCATAATGGGTAAACTCTTAAGGAGCCTCTGTATCTGTGATGCTTGTACTGGACAAGCAGGCCAGATTCATCTGACACAGAGTGAGTCTGCACTAGATCATTCTCTACCTTTGGTTTTTTTAATGGAGGCAAGATGGAGTCTTATATACAGAAAGGTTGTGGGAGGAATCTAGGGGTGATGTAGAGGAGGAGTTTGGGGAGGGTCTTCAGGAGGAATTAAATGAGGTCAGATTTTAGTAATGAGATTGAGTGTAGGAAATAGCTGGAGTCTACCTGGAGATGAGAGAAAATGGAACAGATTTGGGTATAGATATTTTAAGAGGATCAAGGGCTTGATGAACAATGGAAGGGTAGGCTAGTAACAGAGATTTGGGCAGAGCACTTATGAAAGGCTTATAACCTCAGGCAAATGCCTCATCAAATGGGAATATTCCATCAGAGTTCAAGGGGGTTCCCAGAGTCTGTACTTCATAAAAGCCACTTTTGTGCCAAGGATGGACTAACTAGTTTTTCTGCATATACCACACTCAGATGCAGCTAGAATAGAGTCCTGGATTTGCAGTCAGGAACATTGGAGTTTAAGTCCTTCTTTAGACCTTAAGTAGCTATGACACTTACTTTCTCTGAGACCCTGGACAACTCATTTAAATTCTATTTGCATCAGTTTCTTCAACTGTAAAATGGTGAAAATAATAACACCTACTGATTGGGTATAGTCTATGGGAACACCCTTGAACTCCTTGAATCTTTCCCCTTGATCTGGAATTTGCCTGACACCATAAGCCTTTCATTATCACCATGATTGAATCTCTATTACCCTTTACCTAGCCTAGCCCTACCTTGTCTGTTATCTCCAGGTTGTCTTCAGCTACCTCCCATGTTTGATTCTATCAAAATATCTATGATCAAATCTATAACCCTTTAACTAGCCTAGCCCTCCATTGTCTGTTACCTAGGCTATTTAATACCCTTGATCCTATTAAAATTCAATTCTCTTCATTCCTGTAGTTTGACCTCAGTTCCATCAAGATCCTCCTTGTACTCCTCCTTAAGACCCTTCCTAGACCCCTTCTCCCAAACTATTAGACCACCCATTGGTCCCTCCCATAATTTTTTTGTATATAAGATCCATCTTGCCTCCATGCTCAGATTCAATCTAGCTCAGACTCAATCTGTGTCAGATTGTTCTGGCTTGCTTGTCAATAGAAGTGTCACAAATGCTTTGGCTCCTTAAGAGTCTTCTCAATATAGTGAATTTTAATAAACTTTGTTTTCCTTTGACTGAGAGAAGACTTGAGTTGAATTTATTCTTCAGGACCTGGTGTGTTGGTATTTTGGGGTCTCGAGTGCCCCTAAAGCCCTAAATCTCAATACTACCTCCCATGGTTTCAGTGAGGATCAGATGAAAAAAAATAATTGTAGAGCATGTAATACAGTGCCTGGTAAATAGCAAGAACTATATAAAATTAAATATTAAGGAGGGGTGAGTTCCCTATTCTCTGAAGTCAGTATAGGAGATCATAGGTAGTTTGAGGTCTTCCTGTTCCTCACATTCTTTCCTTACCCTTTTCTTCCCATATCAGTCTTTCAGTCCTTTACCTTCCTCCCCCACCCCATTTTCCCCCAATTTCACACCTCTCCCTTGCCCTGAACAATGCCTAAGATTACTGTGTGAGCATGCATGGTAATATTTGAGGGAGAAAAATAAAAGTTAACCCAGTAGGTAGATGAATTAATTCATGTAAATATGTAACACCTGTGGACCTCTAACCTTGAAGAAGGGGGAGGAAAAAAAATACCACAACTATATAACACTAAAAAGGACTTCTGAAGCATATAAGAGCACAAGACACAATTCTGGCAGTTTTCTGCAACCCAGCATTACAGGGCTACTCTGTCAACCATCAGTTAGCTGGATGCAATTAGGGTTGGACCCACTTATATTCCATAATTCACTACTCTTCTTTCCTTTTCAGTCTGTTTGGGTCTCAGAACTATGAAATTAAGATAACTCATTTATCCCCATTTGTCATTCATCACTGAATGTCCTCTAGAACTTGAAATGTTCCATGGAGATTTGTACGAGGAACCAGAGTACACTCAATTTGTTGACTAGAAGCATGCTCTGAGTATACCTTCTTCCTCATATTAATTATCATTCTTCTCATGCTTCCTAAGTTAGGGTTCACAATAAAGAAGAACCTGTGTCCTCTGTAAATAATAAAGCACTGCTGAGGTCCTACACTGGAAAGTCACCTAGAATACCAGACCATAAAAAACTCTCCAAACTCTGACTCATGCCTTCTCAAATTCCACAGCAGTATAAAATTCACTAATAATTCTTTCTCATTCAGGTTCTCACATTCATTTCCTAATACTATTCTCTATAGCTGCATAGTAACTACTAAAGCCTGGATTCCTAACTCTACCAATTACCAGCATCTGAAGAATGTCCTGTTTCTTTGTAGTGTTGGGCAGGGGGCAATAAGTTACTCTTAGTAGATATGAACCTTCTGAAATTAGGCACTCAGCTGCTACCTCTTCAGAATCTATCAATGATTGTCATTATAGAAATCTGAGAGGTTTGAATTTGGAAACCTCCTCCTGCTGATAAATCTTAAGGAAAGAACCCAGTATTAGGTCAGTGGAGTTTTCTATGCATGTATGAGTTGGAGGATGTGCCTATAATATTCACCTCCAAAACTTCATTGAAATTTTGTCTCTTTTATGTGGATGAAATTTCATAGACCTGAGGAAGCATCAGATAGAGATGATAGTCAAAAGAATTTTAAATAAATATGCTAGAGTACTCATGAAACTTGTGAATTGTTACTGAATAATGTACCCTGTTCTATGCTATTGATAGAAAAGAAGAATGGGGAAGTAATAACATTAGTGGATTACTAACCTTTCATTGAATTAATTAAAGTAGAACAGCAGGAGGAATACTACTTTTCATTATTCCTCTGAAACCATAATTGATAATATTTTGATCAGAATTCTTTAGTATTTGAAAATCATTCATTTTACAATGATGTCATTGTATAAAATATTCCTTTTGTTGCACTCACTTGACCCTGTATCAATTCATACAAGTCTTCTAGGTTTTTTTTAACCATCTTTATTCATTGTTTCTTATGTCACAATAGTAATCATATTCAAATATCATATTTGTTCAGCCCTACCTCGACTGATGGATCCCTCATCAGTTTTTTTTTTCACCATAACTCTGCAAGGAAGATGAAAAGCTTCAAATTATCTGCTACAATTAAGTATTTCTTAGTATTCAGTTTGTTAGTGGACACTATCATATATACATGGAAAGGGATAATCTGTATAAAAATATCATAATTAGATTTCCAGGTTATTGGCATGTTTTCAATGTTTTCAATATCAATAGGATATGCTTATATGTGTCCAGGGTGAGGAATAGTCCAATGAAGAAGCATATTGCACAAGGATCTAATGCACAGACCATAGAAGGGGCTATATTAGAATGTGATAATGTCCTATCCTCATAGTCTTGAGAATCAGAAATAAGAAAAGGAGAAGAAATACTGGAGAGAGTGAAATTATGGATAGTAATATTACAAAATCTGACATAGATTGAGGAAAAGTTAGCTAAAACATTTTATTTTTCCTGTATGTTATCTTTTGGTCTGTGTGTTTTGTAATGGACCATTTACCTAGACTATTGAAGGAGTATTCTAGTTACTCTTCCCATCTCAAGTCTCTCTTCAATCTTATTCATTCTCTGCCCAGTCATCAAAATGATATTCCTAAAGTGATGATGTGGCAAAAGGCAGATTGCTGCTCAATGTCTAATGGTTCCCTAATTTTCTCCAAGATGAAATGTTAAATTTTCTGCTGGGTATTTAAATAATTTTATAACCATCTTTCCAGTTTTCTTCCACTTCATTCTTTTCTCTACTCTGCAATCCAGCTAAGCTGGCCAGCTTGCTTCTCCTCACATGTGACACATCCCCTGACTCCATGCACTTTTAGCTGTGCTTCAAGCCTGGAATGGTCTCACTCCTTAACTACATCTCTTGGCTTTCTTGGCTTCAATCTAATCTCAAATCCCACAATTTGTATGAGTACTTCATTAGTCCTCCCCACTAGTAGTCCTTTTCCTTGAACATAAGCAATATTATCTTCCTGTTATAATGTGTATATAACCATTACATGGGGTACTGGTAATGAGGCCATATAGTTTTAGCCAGTTTACCATCTCATGATTGTCCATTTTAAGATAAAGTCAAACCCCAAAATTAATTGTGTTGGAGAATTGATTGAATCAGGCATGTTTGTGTATCAGAACGATTTTGCACATTTGGGCATTTATTAACTGAAAATTTTTACTGAATTTTTTCACTATGGGTTTGGAGGATTTATGAGTTCTATTAGAAGCAAAATTTTGCTTTAGTATAATTCTAATTCAGTAACAGGCACTGGTTGTTGTATATAGAGAATAAAACTCAAATCCAGGACTTGGTTAATGTTTTGCCTCTGCCAAATTCTGGCAATGTGAGCCTTAGCAAGCCACTTAACCACTCAATGCTAGACTCTTGAAGACTTTACTTTGATAGACAGTCTTGTCTCCAGAAATTCTCTGTACAAATAAATTTGAACATCTATTGTCTATATAATTAAATACGAATTTTTCTACAACATGCAAGCTACATTCCCAGGTGCTCTGATTAAAACACAAAAACAACAGACTCTCTAAACTCAAGGAGCTTATATTTTACTGAGAAGAATATAACATGTACACATATGAACATAATATAAGTTGAGTGATGAACTAGAGAATACTAGCACCTGAAGGAATGAAAGAAGAGGTCATAGAAGAGGTGATTCCTGAGGTTATCATTGAATGCATATGAGGGTTATAAAAGACTAAGTGAAGGAGTACACTACAGGAATAGGGATAATGTATTAAAATTCAGCTAATAGAGGCGTGTGATATCCTTTTGCTTGAGATTTGCCTTGAAGGAAAAAAATTCTTGCATTATATAGTGCTTTAAAATTTACAAAGAGTTTCACAAATATTATCTCATTTGATCTTCACATTATTGCTGGGAAGTGGGTATTTTTTTCATTTTGCAGATGAATAAATTATAGTAGAGAAGTTCAATGACTTGTCCAACGATGTACAGCCAATCAGTCTGAGGTCAAATTTGAACTCAGGTCTTCCTGAATCTAGGTTCAGTGTGACACTGAAGATAAAGAGACTAAGAGGTTGGAAAGGGGATTTTGGTCTTAGGTAAAACCTAGCAACCAATTTGAAAGGAACATAGAATGTGTGAAAGCAAGTGATGTGAATTCAATTTAGATGGGTAAATTAAATTCAGGATGTAGGTGGTAAGAACAGTGAGTCTCTATCTGGCTTTGACAGAATTAAAGGCAAAAATTACTTCTATCATCTCAGCAATGATGTTGTGCATTACAGCTATGGAATGAGTCATATATTGTCCAATATGGAGAAAATTTTGTTTTTATTTTTTTCCTTAAATTTACTTCTTTGTTACAAATGGGTTTTCTAATGTCAAGGGGTGAGTCATTGCAAAATAATATCAATGTTTTTTTTTTCTAATTGAGCTTTTGGTTTTTAGAACAGATATTTTAAAGAGAAAAAAACTGAAAATGAATTGTCATTCAGGATGCCATGGAATAAATGGAATATAGATAAGAGTTTCAATTATATCTAGTTTATTTCTAAAACTAGAACTGTTATGAGTAATATGGAAAAATGTTTTGCATGACTACACATGTATAAACTTATAGGAAATTGCTTACCTCTCAATGCAGGGTGGGGGGGAGTAGGGAGAGAAAAAATTTGGCACTTGGGATTTTTTTAAAACAGAATGTTAAAAACTGTTTTTATATGTAACTGGAGAAAATAAAATACTAAATTAGAAAAAAATTAAAATTAGTGTTGTCATTACTACTTCTACTACTCATACTCATACAGTTCCAAAGTTATTTCAGAAACAATTTATTTCCAAGAACTCTTAGTATTTGGCTATGCCATTAACAGTTTTTTTTCTCTGTTATTAAACATTTTTTCAATTGTTATAAGAAAGAGTAAATGGAAGGAAAGAACCTTTTACTGAGTACGTACTATATGCTAGGCACTGTGCTAAGCACTTTATATTATTAGTTCATTTGATTTTCATAATAACCTTGCTAGATGCTATTGTTATCCCCTTTTCACAGATGAGGAAACTGAAATAGAGGTTTATTGATTTATACAGGTTCATACAAAGAGCAAATGTCTGAGAGGATATTAGAAATCAGGTTTACTTGACTAGTTTTAATGCTCTAACCATCACACTATTTAGCTGTTTCCTGTATGACTTATGGGTATTAGAATCTACTTATTTTTCCCAAGGGAGAAAATATATATTTATATAGAAACTATTATCTGTCAGACACTATGCAAAGTGCTTTATAAATATTATCACATTTGACTTTCCCTACACTGTCACATAGGTATTGTTATTATCTTCATTTTATAGTAGAAGAAACTGAGACAAATAGAGATTAAATGACTTGCCCATGGTCACACAGCTACTAGTGTGTGAGGCTATATTTGAGCTCAAATCTTCCTCTCTCCAGGTCCTGATCTCTATCTACTGCACCACCTAGCTGCTTCATAGTACAGGGAAACCTCTAATTGATTATTATGTATGTAAAGGTTTGAAGATGTAAGGTGGGAAGACAATGAAAGTTGCTAAAAAAAAGATAAAACTTTGGCTACCAGTAGTGAGAGGAAGAGTGATAGGAATGTTCAATCAGAAGTTCTAGTTTCAACTCCTAGCTACTTGGGTTACATTCAGCAATTCACTTAGCCCTTTTAGGATTAAATTTCAACTTTTTATCAGAGACTTTAGTGGTCTCTAATTTGATTTACCTCTCTAAAGCTATAATTCAATGCCCTAAGTTCATATTTTATTAGTTGTACCCTACAAAGAATGATCCCCGGGTAGGATGAACACTCCTAGTTAATGGCTGGGTCTTTATGTCAAACTCCTTTACCATAACCATTTACAATTCACACAACCCATATTTCACTATCAATGATTTCAATCAGAAATTGATTTTCTCCATATGGAGGTATATATACATTGCTTTCTTTCAAGTTGTTTCCCTTTTAGAACTCAGGTATGGGGGGGGGGGCAGAATCAACATGGTAGAGTAGAAGCAGGACCTCCCCGCTGCTCCAGCTTCCAGCTTCCCCAATCCATGTAAAAAGGGGACTCTAAACAAACTTTGGAGCTGCAAAACCCACAAAATGAGACAGAGAAGCTAACCTCCCACTGTGGAAAGCCCAGCAGGCCAGCAGGAATTGGCCAGTGCAGTGCTGTGGGAGCCAAACCCAGCCCCATGACCAAGGCTTTAGCCCCAGGGCAGGTCTGACCAGCCTCAGGCCAGAGGGAATGCAGATCAGCAGCAGCTGTGGCCTTTCCCAGATTTATCAATACATAGATGCAAAGAACAAAGTGAGATGTCAGTGCAGTCGGGACTTTGGGACCCAGTAAGTGGGAGTGAGTGGCTTTGGCCCATGGGGCAAGAAGACTGAGACTCTGGCACAGCCACCCAGCACCACGTGGCAGCTTCAGCTCCTGTCCTGCAGAGTGTAGGGGGACCATGCACCAGTCTGAGGGATAATCTCTCTTTCTTTAACCTTCTTGGATCTGGATTGCAGTCTAGGGTGGAGGTCATGGGGTATGTGTTCAGCTTGTGAGAGCATGTGGAGACTTCAGAGAGGGCACCCATCTAATGCCACTGGAAGCTGAGAAAACTCCAGCCTTTGGGATGAAAGCTCCCCTGTCTGGTGGCAGAGTCCTACTGTGGAAAAAAAAGCCCAGAGGTCAAGTGACTGAGAGACGACATGACCAGGCAAAGGAAAAAAAGCAGATAGAAGACTCCAACATTAGACTCCTATTTGGGGGACAAAAAGGAGCAAAGCATGGAACAGGAGGAAGAGAGTGAAGTCAGAACTTCTGCACCAAAAGCTTCCAAGGAAAAACGAGCTGGTTACAGGCCATAGAGGACCTTGAGAACAAGATAAGAGAAGTGGAGGAAAAATTGGGAAGAGAAATGAGAACAATGCAAGAAAATTATGAAATGACAGTCAACAGCCTGACTGAGGGAAATAATACCTTAAAAAATAGAATGACTCAAATGGAAAAAGAGGCTCAGAAAGGCAATGAGGAGAAGAATGCCTTAAAAAGCCGAATTTGCCAGATGGAAAAAGAATCTCAAAAGCTCAAAGAGGAGAATCATTGATTCAGAATTAGATTGGAGCAAATGTAAGCTAATGATTTTATGAGAAATCAAGATGCTGTTAAACAGATCCAAACAAAATGAAAGAATAGAAGGCAATGTGAAATATCTCATGGGAAAAAACACTGACCTGGAAAATAGATCCAGAAGAGATAATGTAAAAACTATTGGAGTCCCTGAAAGCCATGATCAAAGTAAGAACTTAGAAATCATCCTCCAGGAAGTTCTCAAAGAAAACTGCCCTGATGTTTTAGAAACAGAGGGCAAAATAGAGGTTGAAAGAATCCACCGATCACCTCCTGAAAAAGATCCCAAAAAGAAAACTCCTAGGAATATTATAGCCAGATTCCAGAATTTCCAGATTAAGGACAGAACATTACAAACATCCAGGGAGAAGCAATTAGAATATTGTGGAAACACAATCAGGATAACCCAGGATCTGGCAGCTTCTACACTGGGGGATTGAAGGGCTTGGAATATGATATTCCAGAAGTCAAAGGAGCTGGGATTAAAACCAAGAGTCACCTACCCAGCAAAAATGGGAATCATGTTTAATGGGAAAATATGGTCATTCAGTGGAATAGAGGGCTTTCAAGAGGACATTCTTGCTGAAAAAAAAATAGGGTTGAATGGAAAATTTGACATTCAGATACAAGAAGCAAGAGAAGCATGAGAAGGTAAAGTGAAAAGAAATCATAAGAAACTTATCAAAGTTAAATTATTAACATCCCTATATGGAAAAAAAACAATAATTGTAACTTATGAAACTTTTCTCCGTAGTTGAAGGTAATAGAAATATATATATATATATATATATACATATATATGTCTCTATATATGAGGGTACATGGGCATATGAATACATATGTGAATGTGTGTGTATATATGTTTACAGGTATACATAGATAGAGGGTACAAGACCAATTTAAGAGGAAGGGATTATACTTAAAAGGTGAAATTAAGAGGTGAGAGAGGAATATAATGAGAGGAGATAGGTAGAGACAGAATCGGGTAAACTATCTCATATAGAAGAGGCAAGGGAAAATGGTTACAATGGAGGGGAAGAATAGGAAGGCAAAAAGGAATGGGTCAACCTTATTCCCATTGAATTTGGCTTGAGGAGGGAATGAAATGCACCCTAAATAGGGCATCTCACCCTCCAGGAGAGTTGGTGGGGAAGGGGATGAGAGAGGGGAGATGGAAGGGAGGGCAAGCTTAGGGGGAGGGAATTTGGAAGCACCCACTTTTGAAAAGGGATGGGATAAAAGTAGAGATTATAATAAGTCAGAGGTGGGATAGGAGGGAGGCAAATATTGTCATTCTTTTACAATATATCTACTATGTTATTGTTTTGCATTAGTCACACATGTGCAACCTATACTGAACTGTTTATCTTCCCAGTAATGGTGGGTGACAAGTGAGGAAGGGAATTAATCTAGAATTCAAGGTTTTAATATAAAATACTTATATACAATAATATATTATTATCATTATTAATACTATATTACATGTAATTGGGAAAAAAATATACAGGCACTGTGGCATAGAGATCCAATGGAAAAGTCAAAAGCGGTATGGGAGAAAATATGGGAGAGAGCATATTGGAGGAGGGGATATCCTGTGGGTCTGTTATTTTGGAGTGGTGGGTAGGGGAGAAATGGGGAGAAAATTTGTAATTCAAAATCTGGCAGAAATGAATGATGTAAATCAGAAGTTAATAAAGCATTTGGAAAAAAGAAAAATAGGGTAGAGCTCAGCTGAATGCTTTTTCTACTCTGCTGTCTTGACTTCCAAAAAATTGGAATCTAGAAGTACAAAGTAACTTTGGTTACTGGGCACATCAAGGCATGTAGAAGAAGATAATGAAGTGAAAATAGCTACAAGAAAAGCCTCAGTGAAAATGGGAAATGGACATAAAAAGAAGTTTCCTTCCCTTCCCTGATACTCCTTGATTTGAGCCTCCCCCATACACACTGCACATAATTACTCTCTATTCCCTTTATTCCCTTTCCTTTTTATTTATACTCCCATTTTGTACAGAATTTCCATAAAAAATACATTACTTCACCATTAGCTGGGATGCTTCTAGGTGCTGTCTATAATGTTCCAGGACTACTTCTTCACAGTTACCGCTATCAAACTTCTCTTTTCACTCATGCCTTCTTGTGTAAATTTTGAAAGAAGTTTCTTACTGTTTCTCTGCTATCACTCAGTTGCTGATGCTTACTTTGGACACTGACTCCTCCTCATTTCTGATTTTATTTCAATAATTTTTCAAATTCCTCTATATTATTGAAGTTTACCTTTTTTTTCCCCCCACATGTAGTTAAGCTTAAATTTGCAGGGAATGTCACCCAGGGTTTTATCCCAAGCTTCAGTGCAAGATACCAAACAGTTCTGTTCCATTCATTTTTTTTTATTTGAAGAGTTTTTTCCTGATAGTTTGTAGAATTTATTTCCAAATTACATTGTTAAATTTTACGATTATTTGCCTTGGAGTTTACAGCCTTGGATTTTTTTTTGCTGTATGTGAACTGTAAATTCTTTCCATAAGATTTTCATCAAATTTAATTTTCTATTTAATTTAATTTTTATTTTCATTTCATTTTCTATGTTATGAAGTTTTCTTCTATTATTTCCTAAATTATAGTGTAATGTGTTTGGGTTCTTTGTCCTATTGTGTTCTTTTGGGAAATCTCTGATCCCTACTACCTTCAAGGTCAGCATGTTTTGCTTGCATAATGAGTATATTTTTTTTATAATATTATTTTTATTTTCCTTCTATTCTTCTATGTATTATTTCATTTCTATGTAATTTTCATTTCTAAAGTATTTTTCTCTCTTTTATTTCTTTGGGGAAACTTGCTATTGCAGACTCTTCTTTTTCTATTCCGTCCATTATTTTTGATGTTCAGGCCATACATTTTATCTCATATCTCTCATTTCTCTTTTGAACTTTACAGGGTCAATATGTTGTGTTTTCATGTCCTTTTCACATTCCACAGGATCCTCTGTCTCATAAAGTGTTGCATGATATTCCTTTGCTTTACAGTATTTATTCAAATATTTCTGTTCTTTTTTGTTAGATCTGTAGGCCATATTTCCTTCTGTTACTGTATTCCCTGTTGACTTATCTCTTTATTTTCCAAGTTTGTAATTTTTTCTCAAGATCTTTAGCAATTTCATTTTTTTCCTATGATTTTCTACTTTTCACTTTCTGACTGTTTCTCCCCTTATGATATTTTCTTTGTGGACTAGATCTCAAAGTGTCTCTGCTTCTTTTCATAATGTACAAATCAAGGTTCACCACCCTATTTCTCTTACGCAAAATTACATTGGGGTTATCAGAACTTGCCCCAGTTGAATATTGTGTTCTTTTCCTCAGGTTTAATCAATTGATGCATAGCCGGTCACATATGTGGTGCCGTATCTTTAGTATGCTTTAGCCTACTAGTATAGCCTTGCTACAGGAACCATTGGAGGTACAAGAGGACTGCTGTGTCAACTCAGGGTCAAATAAAATTCAATTCATGAATTTAGTTTTTTTTTTTTTTGTTTTACCTCTTTTGGATTCTAAATGTCATAGGATCATGTAAACAACTAAAGATGCTTTAACTTTGATGTATAATTTCTATTTTGGAGGGATTGAGAGGTCATGAGGGGACTGAGATAATATCTAATTCTTTAACTCGTTGCTTATAAGTCAATGTTTACTTTAAAAAACAGATTTTTTTCCCACAGAATATGAACTTTTATGGCAAAGTAGTAAAAATACTTCTTTTTTAAATTTCCTTATTTAAATTTTTATTCTAACATTTTCCTTTTTTGCTTTGTGCTCATCAAAACTGAATTAGAACTTATCATGCTCAAAGACACTTACCAAATTTAGCTGAAATAAATTATATTTCTTAAAATAATTCAATGTCTGTTTTGGGCATTTTTATTTTGTTATTTGTCCATTGTTGTGGACCTTCATTCATACCAGTTTAAAGTTCAATAACTATATCAAAAAAAAAAAAAAAAGAAAAGATTATCTAGAGACATACCCCAAAGATCTTTACTTGGCCTTGGGCTGTTCAAAATGTTCATTAATGACTCCTATAAAGCTATGCTCATCAAATTTGCAGGTGATTCAGTTTGGATGAATGACAAATACAATGAATAATAAAAACAGTACTCAAAAAGTTCACATGAAGCTAGACTATGGAGCAGAATCTAAGATGAAATTTAATATACATCAATATTAAATAATACTTTGGTTCAAAAAAATCACGCTACAAATACAAGATTCTGGAAGCATTGTTAGGTAGTAAATTTGGAGACTGAAACATATTTGAGTTTTAGTGGACTTCAAGCACTATGTGAGTTAATAGTGTGTTGCAGCAACCCAAAAAGTTAAACAGTTTTGGGTTACATTAATAGAGACATAAATTGTAAGAATGAGTGATAATCCCTCCATATTCTGCCATAGTCAGACACCTTCTAGAGTATTAGGTTCATTTTAGTAGAGGCATCTATAACCTGGAGAGATTCAGGAAGAGGGAAAACGCAGTGGTGAAGGGATTTGAGTCTCCATCATATGAAGATCACTGAAATGAACAAGGGATAATTATCTTGAAGGAGATTAGATTGTGGATAGGGGATTGACTATAATAGTTACCTAAATAGGTGAGTTAATGTCATGTAGAAAGGGAATTAGAATTTTTTTTTTTTACTGTGCCCCAGAAGTTAGAAGGAAGAACATTACAGAAAATTTACAAAGTGTTGAGAAAAATGCATAATATTTTGGTCTGTATAAAAGTAGAATGAATTGTATTGGAGAAGGGAGAGGGGAGTAACCTTCATTAAGGTCTTTAATAGAGGCTGACTGACAATTTGTCTGGTATCTGATAACTGGTATTCTTTTGGGTATGCTTGGACTGGATGACCATTGAGATTTCTTCCCACCTTAAAATTCAGTGATTTTTTAGTCTTAATTTTCTTATTTTAAATACTAGACCAACAATTATTATCATGTCCCATATTATTTATAGGTGATGACAAAAATAAATTGTAACTTTTCTTCAGAAATTGACATGGAAATGGACCCAGTTAAATTTCAGAAAATGTTCTTCCACTCTGCTGGCAACTCTCACAGAGGTAACAATAAGAATTGGAGCTATTCCCTCCCTTACACACACACACACACACACACACACCTCTAACAACTTTAAAGTTCAAAATTTACAGATCACATGAGAAAGTTTTATTAAACTAAGATCGAAAGGAAAAAACAACTGATTCATGGAGGTATATTTTTGATGATTGACATTTTTTCTTACAAAAGTTACCATTTTCTGCAGATACAAAAAACACTATCATAATAAACTAGGAATTCTTAACTAATTTAAAATAAATAAATAAGGGGGTAGAGAGGTAGATAGATAGATAGATAGATAGATAGATAGATAGATAGATAGATAGATA
>NW_027186320.1:6252447-6303996 GCF_028583685.1 Petaurus breviceps papuanus
ATAGATAGATAGATAGATAGATAGATAGATAGATAGATAGATAGATAACAAATACAATGAAGATAAAGTTGTTTTCTTAAATTATTTTCAGGAATCATTCCTACTATGAGTATTCAACACTAATACTTTTCCATATATTACTGTCTGCTTTCATAGACCATGAACCTCAGTCATTACCACTGATTATAGAAATAGCTCCACATTTCCTCCTAAGATAGAAGAGGCCAATCAACTGTTACTGCCCAGATACCATGATCTTTCATTGCCTCATACTAGGGTATAATCTTCTCATATCTATAACTCTATAACCTTAAGATGTAGCATAACTGTCCAAAGGTATCATGGATGTAACAACTAGTTATGGAAACCACAACTCAGCAACCATCATAATACTGTGCTTAACATTAACCAATGGCTATATTGGTACAGTTGTTGATTACTGCTATCTCTACACATGTTGACAATTATGGTTACTCTTCCACCCTGACCTGCTGCCAAAGGAGGACTTATCATCTACATTCTGAATTCTTAGGGTTACTATCAAATTATACTTATTCCCAATCTTCTTCTCCCAGATCCTAGAAGAGGAGGAAGAAGAGCACCATCAAGTCAATGAGGAGAATATAGTCAAACTCTAAATGGTAGACTTGATAATTCAGTTCCATAGTCCCTCATTCAAAAGCAAAAAAGGCCAGATCCTTAGGCCAACTTTGTTCTCCAGATGTTGTCATGGAATAACAAACATGCCACCCCCTTATTCTATTTTTGGAAGGGGAACTCTGAAACACAGTACTTAAATCATTTAGCCTTCTGCCATTCAGGTAATATAGAGCCTGTATTTTGTGGAATTATAATCTCTCCCTTATAACCTGGTCTGTGACTCTTCCTAAGGCAAAAATCTTTGCAGCTGTTAGGCCATGCCTCCTCACACTTAGCTGATAGTTTTTTTTTTAATACTGTGCCTTTGCAATATCATACCCTTGAACTTAGAATTTCAGTCTTCTTGCCAAGAGAACTGTCACTATCCTAGTACCCCCAGAATAGGCATAGATCTCAAAGTATATATGTTGACATACTTAATATGAGGCTTGGTACATATATATGCATAATATAAATATTCCTCACCTTCCTATTCCCCCCAAAGGGAACATGCTAGATTCTGGTTCTTATTTTTATTTATATAGGTAAGCTGAATCCTTATTTGAATACCCTTTATTTTTTGTTCCTTTTCTTCTCATTCTCCCTTTCACGATTTAACTGGCTAATATGAGTGAGGCTAGTGAAAGGCCAGTGAATGGTATTTGCTCATCTAACAGACTGCCTTGATAAGGTGGATATCCTAGCTCATAAGGAATATGTAGATATATGCTTGTCATAAATGCCACAACAAGAGCCCATTCAAGATTATTCTGGGACTTATATAAACTGATGTTGAGTGAGGGAATCAGAATCAGAACATTGTACACAATCACAGACATGACATCTGTGATGACTGACTTTGATAGACTAGGCTCTTCTCAGTAGTGCATAGTTACAAGACAACTCCAAAAGACTCATGATGGAAAATGCTATTCACATCCGAAAAAATAATTATGGAGTCTTAATACAGATTGAAACAAACTAATTACTCTCTTTCTATTGATGTGTTTTGTTTCATCTCATCTTTCTTTTTCTTCATTTCATTGGTTATAATTCTTTACAACATGACTAATGTTTAATGTGAAGTTATATGTAAAACCTATATTGGACTGAATGAAACCATGGTGGGGTGGAGGAGGGAAGTATATATGAAAATATGGAACTCAAAAGCTTCTGGAACTGAATGTTGTAAACTAAGATTAAATAAATTAAAAAAAAAAAAGATTTATCCGAGGCTAACTCGTTCCAGGAAATGGAGTGTGTGGTATATTGATCAAATGTCTAGACTGTGGGTCCATTCTCACCATACATGAGGTTTTTTTGAGTGTATGTTGGTTATTTTTTTTTCATTTTTGAATGCTTTATTAACTCCTGATTTACATCATTCATTTCTGCCAGATTTTTTTTTTAAAGCAATCAGGTTTAAGTAACTTGCTCAAGGTTACATGGCCAGTTATTTCTGGGTGTGGTGCTGAGTATCTGAGCCCAGATTTGATCCAGGTCATCCCAAACTGGAGCTGGTGTTCTTATTCGTTGTGCTACCTGGCCGCCCCTATTTTTGCCAGATTTTGAGTTAAAATTTTCTTCCCGTTTTTCCCCTACCCACCACCCCAAAATAACAGTCTCACAGGATATCCTCTCCTCCAATCTGCTCTCTTATATATTTTCTCCTATACCCCTTTCGACTTTTCTGGTGGATCTCTATGCCTCAGTGTCTGTATATCTTATTTTTCAATTACATGTAAAATAGTATTAATAATAGTATATATTTAAATATTTTATTTTAAAACATTGAATTCTAGATTCATTCCTTTCCTCCATTGACACCCGCACTTACTGGGAAGATAAGCAGTTCAGTATAGGTTGTACATGTGTGGCTAATGAAAAACAATAACATAGTAGATATATTGTAAAATATTGACTATAGGGGTGGCCAGGTAGCACAACAAATAAGAGCACCAGCTCCAGTGTTGGGATGACCTGGGAATCAAATCCGGGCTCAGATGCTTAGCACCACACCCACAAATAACTGGCCATGTAACCTTGAGCAAGTTACTTAAACCTGATTAGTTTAAAAAAAAAATTACTGACTATATTTGCCTTCCTCCTATCCCTCCTCCCACTCATTCTATTCTCTACGTTTATCCTGTCCCTTTTCAAAAGTGGGTACTTCCAACTTCTCTCCGCCCCAGCCTACCCTCCCATCATCTCCCTTCTCATCCCCTTCCCCACCTACTCTCCTGGAGGGTGAGATGCCCTATTTAGTGTGTATTTCATTCCCTTCTCCAGCCAAATTCAATGGGAATAAGGTTGACCCGCTTCCTTTTGCCTTCCTATTCTTCGCCTCCATTGTAACCATTTTCCCTTGCCTCTTCTATATGAATAGTTTACCTCATTCTGTCTCTCCCCATCTCCTCTCATTATATTCCTCTCTCACCTCTTAATTTCACCTTTTAAGCATCATCCTTTCCAAGTAAATTGGTCCTGTGCCCTCTACCTATGTATACCTGTAAACATACTTACACACACATTCACATATGTATTCATATTCCCATATACCCTCATATATAGAGACACACATACACACACATATATTTCTATTCCCTTGAAATACTGAGAAAAGTTTCATAAGTTACAATTATTGTTTTTTTTTCCATGTAGGGATATTAATAATTCAACTTTGATAAGTTCCTTATGATTTCTTTTCCCTTTACCTTCTCATGCTTCTCTTACTTCTTGGATATGAATGTCAAATTTTCTATTCAACACTGTTTTTGCAGCAAGAATGTCCTCTTGAAAGTCCTCTATTCCACCGAATGACCATATTTTCCTATGAAACATGATACTCATTTTTGCTGGGGAGGTGACTCTTGGTTTTAATCCCAGCTTCTTTTACCTCTGGAATATCATATTCCAAGACCTTCAATCCCCCAGTGTAGAAGCTGCCAGATCCTGATTGTGTTTCCACAATATTCCAACTTTTTCTTCCTGGCTGCTTGTAGTATTCTTTCCTTAATCTGGGAATTCTAGAATCTGGCTATAATATTCCTAGGAGTTTTCTTTTTGGGATCTTTTTCAGGAGGTGATTGGTGGATTCTTTCAACCTCTATTTTGTCCTCTGTTTCTAAGACATCAGGGCAGTTTAGTTTAAGAACTTCCTGGAGGATGATTTCTAGGTTCTTATTTTGATCATGGCTTCAGGGACTCCAATAGTTTTTACATTATCTCTCCTGGATCTATTTTCCAGGTCAGTGGTTTTTCCCAGGAGATATTTCACATTGCCTTCTATTCTTTCATTTGTTTGAATCTGTTTAAGAGCATCTTGATTTCTCATAAAATCATTAGCTTACATTTGCTCCAATCTAATTCTGAAGCCATGATTCTCCTCACTGAGCTTTTGAGATTCTTTTTCTATCTGTCAAATGTGGCTATTTAAGGCATTCTTTTCCTCATTGACTTTCTGAGCCTCTTTTGCCATTTGAATCATTCTATTTTTTAAGGTATTATTTTCCTCAGTCAGGCTGTTGACTGTCATTTCATAATTTTCTTGCATTGTTCTCATTTCTCTTCCCAATTTTTCTTCCACTTCTCTTATCTGCTTCTCAAGGTGCTCTATGGCCTGTAACCAGCTCATATTTTCCTTGGAAGCTTTTGGTGCAGAAGTTCTGACTTCTCTGTCTTCCTCCTGTTCCATGCTTTGCTCTTTTTTTCCCCAAAAAAGGAGTCTAATGTTGGAATCTTCTATCTGCTTTGTTTCTTTTGGCTGGTCATGTCACCCCTCAGTCACTTGACCCCTGGGCTTTTTTCCACAGTAGGTCTCTGCCCCCAGACAGGGGAGCTTTAATCCCAAAGGCTGGGGTTTTCTCAGCTGCCAGAGGCATTAGATGGGTGCCCTCTCTGAGGTCTCCACATGTTCTGGCAAGCTGGACGCACACCCCAGTACCTCCCCCCTAGACTGCAATCCAGATCCAAGAAGGCTAAAGCAAGAGTGATTACCCCTCAGACTGGTGCTTGGTTCCCCTACACTCTGCAGGCCAGGAGCTGAAGCTGCCCCATGGCATTGCCTGGCTGTGCTGGCATCTCAGTGGCTTCTTGCCCCACAGGCAAAAGCCACTCACTCCCACTTACTGGGTCCCAAAGTCTAGACTGCACTGACCTCTCACTTTGTCCTTTGCATCTATGTTTTGATAAATCTGGAAATGGCCACAGCTTCTCAAGATTTGGGGTCCCTCTGGCCTGAGGCTGGTCAGACCTGCCCTGGGTCTAAAGCCTTGTTCATGGGCCTGGGCTTGGCTCCCACAGCACTGCACTGGCCTATTCCTGCTGGCCTACTGGGCTTTCCTCAGTTGGAGGTTAGCATCTTTTTCTCATTTTGTGGCTTCTACAGCTGAAAAGTTTGTTTAGAGTCCCCTTTTTTCATGGATTATGGAAGGTGTAAGCTGGAGCAGCGGGGAGGTCCTGCTTCTACTCTGCCATCTTAACTCCACCCGCTACAAGCCTATACCCTATTTTCCCAACCTATTTCTTTATCTAAAATATTATATTAATGTTTCGTTCTTTTTCCAGCACAGAGGTGGAAGAGGTTCTGTCTCAAGCTTGAGGTTTTTTGCAATGTTGTTTTCTGAGCTTTTGCTGGAGGTTTTAAAATTTTTGGTTTTTCCAATGTGGTATGATATGTGGAGAAATGTAGCCACTGCTCTCTTAGTCTGTATTCTGGTTTTAACCTGGGGAATTCCTCTGAGCCCTTGGGACTGCAATAGATATTGTTCCTCTGGGCTGTTCTTCCTTAGAACCAGAAGTGATACTGCTCTCAGAGCTTCCTTTACCTAATGATCAAAAATATTCATCTCTGCCTTTCAACTATGATGCAGACACGGGTATCGGCAATGAACTACCAGAGTCTTGTTCTGTGTTCAGTGCTAGTACAAGTTTGTCATGTAATCCCTTTTTGACCATTTGCCTGGTCTATTACCATTTCTGACTTGAGATTTTTTGAAGCTGCTGTAAATTCTGTAACCACCACCTAGATCCACCACTGGTGTTTCATCCATACTCGCTCAGAGTTAGTCTCCTCCCCAATGTCACAGATCTCTTTTTCTGACCTCCTATGTTGTCTTGGCTGGAGGAATGTCTTACTCTGTCCTTCTATTGGATCTGTCACTCTAAAATTCTAGTTGAGACATTATTCTAAAGCTCTTTGGAAAGAAATACTGGTAGAGCTCAGCTGAATGTTTTCTCTATCCTGCTGTCTGACTCTACCCCACAGAGGTGTGCCTTTAACTTTTGACATACATTGAAGAACCTATCCAGCAGTGGACAATGATTTTTCAAAATTCTGTGAAGTGGTGAAGTGTTGGGCTTTGTGTTGCAAATGATAGAAGACAGGTCTAAGATAGGATTATTGCTTTTAAGAAACATACAGTATATTATTAAGTGCTAAATTAAATAGTGAGGACATTAAATTATAGAAATTGAGAGGAATGGGGGAGGGGATGATTGAAAGCTGAAATGCCCAGAGAGAGTTTCATAGAAAAGATAAGATTGTGGTGTATCAGAAGAAGAGAGGTAAAAAAGAAACACAGATTCCAATTATTAAAAAAAAAAAATTAAATGTAGTAATTAGTATGTATTCCTGTTAGGGATGTAACATATATTTGTAATTCCATTAAATATCATCATAAAGTTGAATGTTATTTAGTATCAAATGGTTTGAACAGCAAATAACATAGAAATACATAGTGAGATATCAGCTAGAAATGGAATGCGTGGGGACAGTGCTGTGGAAGAAGTAGGATTTAAATTGTGCCTAGAAGTTTGTGTGGGAAATATAAAAGGTGGAAGAGGAAAAATCATTTAAGAAGAATGGAACACCATATCCCAAACTATATAAAGGTAGGAATGAGGCCAACATAGGGCATGATACTAGCCTAATTTAAAATGAGAATTGACCCCTCCCAGATTAGTCTATATAAAGTAAACTGTCAGATATAAATTCTGTGTTTTGCAGACTCCTGTAAATCTTTCCCCTTATCTTAAATTAACATACAATGCGGAGGAAATTTCTCCCTTCCTTACTTTTTGTTCCAAATAAGTGGCATGAAAAGTTATGTGAAGTAGAAGATGAATTCCAATCTTCTCTATATGGGGAGACACTCATTTTCCTAAGCATTTGATCCCCACCTAATACTGAGAAAGAGTTGATTTCCTGAGAAACATAACTCTCTAAGTTGCCTTTGAAAGTGTGGGAGTGGAAGAGAAATGAGAACAATGCAAGAAAATTATGAAATGACAGTCAACAGCCTGACTGAGGAAAATAACACCTTAAAAAATAGACTGACTCAAGTGGCAAAAGAGGCTCAGAAAGGCAATGAGGAAAAGAATGCCTTAAATAGCCACATTTGACAGATGGAAAAAGAATCACAAAAGCTCAATGAGGAGAATCATGGCTTCAGAATTAGATTGGAGCAAATAGAAGCTAATGACTTTATGAGAAATCAAGATGCTGTTAAACAGATCCAAACAAAATGAAAGAATAGAAGGCAATGTGAAATATCTCATGGGAAAAGCCACTGACCTGGAAAATAGATCCAGGAGAGATAATGTAAAAACTATTGGAGTCCCTGAAAGCCATGATCAAAGTAAGAACCTAGAAATCATCCTCCAGGAAGTTCTCAAAGAAAAATGCCCTGATGTTTTAGAAACAGAGGGCAAAATAGAGGTTGAAAGAATCCACCAATCACCTCCTGAAAAAATGTCCCCAAAAGAAAACTCCTAGGAGTATTATAACCAGATTCCAGAATTCCCAGAATAAGGAGAGAATATTACAAGCAGCCAGGAAGAAACAGTTGGAATATTGTGGAAACACAATCAGGATAACCCAGGATCTGGCAGCTTCTACACTGGGGGATCGAAGGGCTTGGAATATGATATTTCATAGAGAAAAGGAGCTGGGATTAAAACTGTGTCACCTCCCCAGCAAAAATGAGTATCATGTTTAATGGGAAAATATGGTCATTCAGTGGAATAGAGGACTTTGAAGAGGACATTCTTGCTGCAAAAAAACAGTGTTGAATAGAAATTTGACATTCAGATAGTTGAGAGGGCAAATAGAACACTGAAAATAATCCTTCTTAAACAAGAAATGGGAGAGAAGGATGATGTTGGAGTGAAACCCCAGAGAAAAGTGACACAAACAGCATTACATATGGCAGTGTGTACCTATAATTATTTAAAATTGGGGAATGATGACCTAACTCCTGCCTTAAAATTTTGGCATCTTATGCCCAAACGAGGTACACTGAAAGCAGGGATGCACATAAAAGAAAAAAAAGAAAAGGGGAACTGAGTGGTGTGGAAAGATATGAAAGGCCAATGGCATGGCCCAGGGCAGGTTCTAACGTGGGGACCAGGATATGCTTATGTCATTCCAGATGGAGAACCTGAGACAGGAGGTTCTTGGGTGCCAGCAAGAACAATCCACAGGTACCAATCCCCAGGACAAGGTGTGCCAGAAAGAGAAACACAAGAAACGCCAGAGAAGGAAGAGGGGACTGAGAGACAGAAAGCTGAGATGGTGGAAATGGAGAAATCCACAAGGTAATTGGAGAATCAGCTTGACGGCCATGCAGGCAATTGTCCTCTGTGCGGTATTGCATGTGACAACAGTGAATGCGGAAAGAAACTGGATGCAGTTAACACCCCCAGAGGACCAGGCCACACACATGCAGGGACAATGGACCTGGGCGCTCATAAAACACCCACACACAGTACACCTTGTGGGGTTGGGAGAGCCAACTCCCACATTTGAACTGAGGGGAAACATATCTCACCTAGTAGGGTCGATGGTCCCTGAAACAAAATGAAACACCATAACAATTTCCAACCTCAACTTCACATTTTTAACACCTTCTTACCCCATTTGTTTTGCAGAGAAAAGTGTTCCAGGATGTATTGAACTCAAACCACAGAACGTGTCCACGGGACGATGACAGGCTCGAGATTCTATTCACCTGTCCAGCCTGAACATTACAATGTTGGCAATTCCACATGAAGAGCAGGGGTTTCCTAATGGTAACCTATCTCTCTGGTTGCAAAGCTGGAGAAATGGACACATGGTCACACATAGTGGCCTGTAGTACAGGACATCTGACTCGGGGGCAGGTGGGAAACATCGCAGACATAGAGTTAATCTTTTGGGACAGTCCAGGAAACAAGGCGTGGCAGCAATTGGCAGCACCTGTTCCTTACACTAAAGCAGGGAGATGTCATCACGACCACTGGAAAGTCTGGGCCGCCATGAACAAAACTCAGGCATGGGTGACGGTCTGCCAATGTACCACCTCAGACACAAATTGTACTGACAATATATATGAAGTGTGGTATCACATCTTTGCAGATGGGATGAACTATACCTATTCTCACAATGCGACTTGTGATATGTTTTTATATAACTTCTTGGGGGAAGTTCGGGCCCTGCAAGGTTATGCCTTTTTAGATTGTTACAGCATCAAGACTACTAAACTTCAAAGCATTCCACCTCAGTATAAGGTGGAAGCATGTGAGTGTGACTTGAAACAATTGATAAATCAGTACAGCTCAAAGAGAGGTGCACTAATGTTAGTTAAGCAACCCAGGTATGTCATTATACCAGTAAAGGCCACGATGCCCTGGGCAGCATCCCCAGGAGAAGCGGCTTGGAAGACTTTGACAGATATGATAAGGAGGGAAAAGCGAGAGGCATTGGACCTTGTGTTTGATGTTGTAAATTTAGCTATTTCCACTTTTCAAGAATTTCAAATACAGCAGCTATATGACCAAGTGGGATATATAGCTTCACAATTGAAAACCTTCATGGACAAAGAAACAAAAGCATGGGATTTGCAAGCTAGAATAGATAAGGGTATTCAAGGGGAAATATCAGCCTTGAAGGAAGCTATTCTTGCAGTGGGTAATGAAATAGCTCTAGAGGAGGTTTTGCAAGCTATACCCTGCCATTGGAAATATAAACCCACACTATGTGTTACTCCTCTACCTTTAAACCTTACTGGGTCTAAATTTCCTACATTATGGAAAAGCATAGAGAAACATTTACAGGGCACCTTTCTGGCAGCCAATGTATCTGAAGAAATAGAACAATTGACATTCTTAGCCAGAGAAATTCAACAAGTGGCTCATAATTTTACCATACCATCAGGTGGGCCTCAAGATATAGTAGATTGGATACGTGGTCATTTTACCACTTCATGGCTTATAGGGTTGGGAGCCTCCTTGCTGCAAACACTACTTATAGTTATCTTTGGTTGTTTTGCACTTCGCTGTGCTTTTTCTATTTTATATGCAAGCTTGCAACATGCTGTCGCTATGGCTATGGCTATTCCCCTTGGCGGTCACCCGCAAAACAAGAAAAGGGAGATGATAGAGCCAGGAGTGTGAGAGACACTGCAGCAGTCACAAGATGTCAGAGGGGGTGCACGTGACCTCTGAGGGGCAGGAGCTTGGAGATGTGGAGGCCGACTCTGCCAAGCCGAAAGGGCTGACATGGCATTGAGCACAGGGCCATGGGAGCTGACTTTACCAGGTTGGGAAAGGCTGACATGGCATTGAACGTGCCTTATCAACACAGACTCCTCTTAACACATACTCCTTTGCCCTGCACTCGGGAGAGTGCATGATTGTCTCCCACATGGCATGTGACAGTAAGAAGAATGATAAGGATATTAGGGAAAAAGCAAGGGGAGGCTCCCTCTCTCTCTCTCTCTGTCCCATGGTTCCGTTCTGCTTTGTTCTGATGGCCACACTGTTTAGATGTAACTGAATAAAGGGCAGACTCACTTGGCAACCTCCGTGTCCTTGGGTGTTCTGTGGGGGTAAGTTCTTCTTGGAGACAAGAAGCCGGAGACGTCCGAAGACCGGGAATAAGGTAAGACAAGGCCGGAGCTGGGAAGGAGAGCCCAGTACCACAGGACCAATTTAATAGGAAGGGGTGATACTTAAAAGGTGAAATTAAGAGGTGATGGAGGAATATAATGAGAGGAGATGGGGAGAGACAGAATGGGGTATACTATATCATATAGAAGAGGCAAGGGAAAACATTCCCAATGGAGGGGAAGAACAGGAAAGCAAAAGGGAATGGGCCAACCTTATTCTCATTGAATTTGGCTTAGGGATGGAATGACATAAACACTAAATATAGTATTTCACTCTACAGGATAGTAGGGGGAAAGGGGATGAGAAGGGGGATGATGGAAGGGAGGGCAGTCTTGGGGGAAGGGAAGTTGAAAGCATTTTGAAAAGGGACAGGATCAAAGTTGAGAATAGAACAAGTGGGAGGTGGGATAGGAGGGAGGGAAATATAGTCAGTCTTTTACAATATATCCATGATGGTAATGTTTTGCATAGCTACACATGTACAACCTATATTGAATTGCTTATCTTCCCAGTAAGGGTGGGTGACAAGGGAGGAATGGATTTCATCTGGAATTCAAAGCTTTAAAAACAAATGTTTATATATACTATTATTATTAATATTATTTTACATGTAACTGGGAAATAAGATATACAGGCACTGGGGCATAAAGATCCACCGTGTCCTACCTTGAAGTCAGAGGGGTACAGTGGAAGATATAGGAGAGAGCATATTGGAGGAGGGGATATCCAGTGGGATCACTATTTTGGGGTGGTGGGTAGGGGGAAAAACAGGGAGAAAATTTGTAACTCAAAATCTTGAAGAAATGAATGATGTAAACTAGAAGTTAATAAAGCATTGGATTTAAAAAGTCCCATATTTCATTGAATTTCCATCTTTCCCCCTGAAACATTATACTTAATTTTGGGGGGTAGTTGATTCTTGGTTATAATCCAACCTCAATTGGCTTCAAGAGTATCATTTTCCCGCTCTTCTGATCCTTTAATATAGAAACTACTAAATCCTGCTTAATCAATGCTGTAATTCCAAAATATTTAAATTGTTCCCTTCTGACTGCTTACACTATTTTCTTTTTGCCCTGGTAGTTTTGAAATTTGCTACAATATTCCTTGGCATTTTCATTTTGGGATTCCTCTCAGGAGGTAATGATTTTCAATGACTATTTTATCCTCTGATTAGAGGGCCTCAGGGTAGTTTTCCTTGAAAATATTTTGAAAGATGCTGTTCATGCTCTTTTATTTTAATCATGACTTTCAGGTAGTCCAGTATTTCTTAAATTATCTCTCCTGATTCTATTTTGTAGATCAATGCTATTTCCAATGATGATTTTTTTCTTCTATTTTCTCTTTTTTCTTTCTGTTTGACTGATTCTTATTACCTCATATATCTTCTATTTGCCCAATTCTGTTTTTTAATTAATTAATTAATTTAATTAAGGGATTATATTCTTCTATGAGCTTTTATACCTCCTTTTCCATTTGGACAATTAAACTTTTTAAGCAGTTATTTTCTTCAATGGATTTTTTCCCCATTTGGCCATTTGCATTTCTTAAAGAATTGTTACTATTGTTGTTGTTTCTGTTAATTTTTTGTCCTTCCTTTTCTAAGCTTTTGACTTTCTTTTACATACCTTTTATTTTCCAAATTGTTCTCCTAACTTTCTTATTTACATTTTAAAAATCCTTCTTAATATCTTCCAAGAATTTTTGAGCTTGGGAATAATTCATATTTCCCTTCGTGGTTTCATATGTATATGTATTCACAATTTTGTCCTCTTCTGAGTTTGTGTTTTGATCTTCCCTGTCACCATAGTAACTTTTTATGGTCAACGTTCATTTTTGTTTTTACTCATTTTTTTGACTATTTAATGGCTTTTAAAGTTGAGTTTTCATTTTACAGAGGACTCTCTCCCAAACTTCTTATGTTGGTGACCTGAGTCCTGGTCACTGGTGTTGTACACAGCAGTTTCAGGTACTGACAACTGGGGACTGTCAGGTCTGGCAGCCTTTGTTGTTCTGAGCTGGGTTGTATTGGTGGTGTCTGCCATGTGCTGAGGCCAGGTGGGATTTTTTTGCATTTTCCTGGGACTACAGTGAAGTACATAGAAGTCTGGGCACTGCATGATGCCTGCCCGCCTGGGACTGCTCTGAAGCATAAGGAAATCCAGCTGCTGGAGCATTCTTGCCAACCTGGTGCTGCATTTATGCACATAGTGTTTCTCTGAACTGGAGTCTGCCAGTTCTCCTGGCTATGCTAAGGCATGTCAGATGTCTTGATGTTGGTATTTGCCTGTTCTACCACACTGGGGCTATGGATGTCTGACTGGTTTATTGAGGTGGGGCTTGCTGCTGGCTTCCTGAGACACTTCCTTTCCTGGAATGCACACCCCTTTTTTTCTGAGTGAGATGGACATTTTCTTTTGACACTCCTAAAAGATTCCCATGCTAAAAGATGGCTCAACACTGTCTTTCTGCTGACTCCACTGTTTCAAGGTTTGTTCTGGGGTGCTATGTCATGTTTTTTCTGGAGGTGAATATGGGAGAGAGACAGAAATTTACTGCTTACTCAAACATCTTGGCTCCTGGAACAATTAGCATCTGTTCTATGAGCCAAAGACATCTTATATATGTTGAAGAAAGGAAGTGTTCAGGTTTCTGTAAGAAGCCCAGCAGTAAACTATATCACATGTAAGGGGGCCGTGAAGATAAAAAAAAGGATTTCCAAAGATAAAGAACAATGAGTTCACTCCTTTGCCACTTGAGTTTGAGTTCACTTTGCCATAAACTCTATATGCAATTATGGGTGTCAAAAATTTTGGAGGGAAGGTGGTTATTTTTTACCTACTATTTTTATTTTGTCTTTTTAGTAACTACCCCTACCTAATAACTAATTAAATCTCTCCATTACTTGAGATAAGTAAATAAAGAAAAATATAAGATTTACATCAATAGAGGTTCACAAGTGATACTAATAAAAATCTATATCCCATTCTTATAATTACCCCTTGGGTAATGAGGAGTGAGGTAGTTTTTGGCCTCTGGGGATTGGGCCTGTTAGTGAGGGGCAGGTTGGGAAAACTGAGTCTGGAATATATTTAATTCTATATAGGATTACACTGCCTTCTGTTTTACTGCTGTTCTATAAGAGATACTGCTCTATTCCATATATCTTACTGCTACAAACCCCTATACATATTGTATCCCCAAATAAGCATGTGACCTCATTGAAAGCAGTTCTTACTCCTTGGTAATATTTAATTGTTAAACATCAGAAATAGATATAGTTTAATCAATGGAAATTTCATCAATGGAATTGACCTGCAATGAATCTCCTATTCAACTCCAATTTAAATGTGTACTCCTTTAGAATAGGTAATATCTTACTTTTTTGTTTGCATTCCCAATATTTAGTAAACGTTTTTTTTTTAATTATAAAACTATATGGAAAATGGCCAAAATCTTAAATATGAATTTTTTAAAAATATATTTTCCAAAATATTTTGGAGAGAAAAACAAAACAAAAACATTTTCAATAATTTTGAAATGTGTTTTCATATTTGTTTCATTTTTTTCTCTAGAAACCAGGAAGAGACAAAACAACCAGATATTCTATCTATTAATTAATTTTAAAATGTAGGAATTAGTATGTATTCCTGTTGGGTAGAGAACACCTATCTATCATCCCATTATATAGTTAATAAGGTTGAATGTTATTCAAAGCTGAAGGAGTGATCCAAACTCTTTTCCAAATAATAGTTATTGAATGTTTCTCTAGGATGTGAATAGAAATGAAAATGTACATGATTTTAATCCCAGATAAAATAAGAAATATCTCATAAAATGTCTATTTCTATCAAAGTACACAATTTTTCTTAATTCACTGCAAAAATTCTCTAGCTCCCTAACTGTACATACTTGAGAGATATTGAAATTTCTACAACTTAATCTTTTGATCCATCAATCACATATCCTGTGATAACCTTCACAATAAAGGACCACTTTCCTTACCACCTTCTGAAATTAAATTCAATTCCATTTGTGCAGAATATAATTTTCAGTAGTCAAGTTCTTATGACCTTAGATACTCATCAATACACCTATTACTATCACATTTCCTAGGAACCATACTATAAACATTTCAGTAGAGAAAATTGCCAATACAATAGTTAGGTCTTTTATTGGGATCAAATAATTGGGAACCTAAATGACAATGATAAAAATAATAAATAACAAAACATGAACTTTACCCTAATATACAAATGCCTTATTAGACATTTGAAAAAAGCAAGCTGCATTTTTTATTTTTTGAAAAATATCCCAAGTCCTTAAAGATAGGTAAGTCATATACTTTTATCTAGTCTCTGAGCCTGAAATCCATTTTGTGTACCACCATGAAATAAATCTCCCCAAAACAATGATTTCACATCATCATCTTTCACTCAGGAACTTTCAGTGACTTCCAAAGTCCTAGAGACTTAAATCCAATATTAACTATAATCTAATCTCAACTATTCTATCTACTCAACCTTCTTATTCATTATTATGGGGAATAACACTTATGTTTCTGCCAATCCTTTTCTCCATTTTTCCCAGTCACATTGTTCTATATCTTTGATCATTCTGTTTACCAAGTCAGATGACTTTACATTCTTCCCTCTTAACTCCTTCACTTTAACAATGCATTTATTTTGTATGTCCTTAAATTGTGCAAATTTTTTAATTACATCGTGAATACCACCACTTCTATGAAATATCCAACTACTCATTTCTGCATTGATTTCTGCCTTATGAAATATTTTATAGGACATACTATTTGTCCCCTTCATTTGGGCCTTTAAATAATTCCTTATAGTTATTTAGCAATTCTCTTTTAAAAGAACATAAAAGCAGAAATTTTGAAGTGGAAGTGATACTAGAGTTATTATCGTTCTTTTAGGAGGCAGAAAACTTGGATTTTAGACATCATGTCATGACTTCACCTTTCAGCATTCAATTTCTTTTACTATAAAATGAGGTGTCCGAATGAAGTGAAATCTAAGTCCATTTCAATTATAAAATATTTAATTTATAAATTTTGTCTGTCTAGGGACTACAACTTTACAAGGCAAAGAACTATATTGTTGTGATATTTCCCCAAATTTTGCTACCATACTAGAAGCATTTATGTAGCACTTAAAGATTGCAAAGTAATTTACATATCTTATATCCTTTTATTCTCACAACTTTGTGAGATAGGTGTTATTAATGTCTTCATTTTATAAATGAGAAAACTGAGGCTAAGAGAAATTAAGTTATTTCCCAGGGAAATTCACCCAGTAAGTGTCAGAGGCAATAATTTAACTTAGGTCTTCCTAATTCCAAATTCAGGAGTCAATCCATTGTGTCACATAGTTACCTAGGTATTTGATGTCATTTTACACAGAATTAATAATGGAGTTGGAATTGCCTAACTATATGTTTTAAACAGTACTTGTAACCCGAGAAGTGTTTTTTTTTCTTTTTGCTGGGGAAAGGCAGGGCAATTGGGGTTAAGTGATTTGCCCAAGGTCACATTGCTAGTAAGTGTTAAGTGTCTGAGGATGAATTTGAACTCAGGTCCTCCTGACTCCAGGGCTGGTGCTCTATTCACTGTGCCACATAGCCACCCAAATATAAATTTTCTTTTTGCTTTTTTTTTTTTTTAGGAAGGGGGAAGGTAGGGCAATTGGGTTTAAGTGACTTGCTCAAGGTCACAAGGGTTGTTTTTGTGTTAAGTGTCTGAGGCCGGAATTGAATTGAGTCCTGAGTCCAGGGCTGGTGCTCAATTTGCTGCACCACCAATCCACCCCAGAAGTTTTATTTTTTTAATAAAATGACCACTGGTTCAAAAAATGATTTATGGCAGAGTCCTCTAACAATTTTAGCACATTGTTCAATATTCATGTTTATTAACAACATTTACTTGACATATTGATATGATAAAGAGAAAAGAAAACAGACTAGGGAAAGAATATGACTTTGGCCAAGTCATTTAACTGGCCTGTATTGAAATCTGCTCATCTGTAAAATTAAAAGGCTCCACCAGATATCATCTGAGGTCTACACCTTTTCTAGATTTATGATTCCTTCTCTTTGACCACATTTCTTTAAAAAGTTACCAGTGATTTTAAGACTTAGTTCCAAATTAAAAAAAAAAAATTCAAAGCCTATGAATTATTAGCTAATTATTTAAAATTATTTTCAATAGATTTTGTTGACATATTTTGTTTGATATTACCTAAGTTTCACCCTATGTCCCTCCCTGTCCTTGTCCCAGAGAAATATTCCTTATGACAAATAATTATTTAAAAATAAATTTTAAAAGAGCAAGAAGAGGGGGAATATTTAAGAAAATCAATCAACATATCAAAAAAAATCAGACATTATATGTAATTTCCCCCAAATGTACAACTGCTACTTCTGCAAAGAAGTAGAGAAAAGCATCTTCTCATATCTCCTCTTTATAATTTTGAAAATTTAGTTTCAATTTCAGTGGTCATAATTCTTTCTATATATATATTGTCATATTTATTTTTGCATCTGCTCATTTCTCTTTGCTTTAGTTTGTGTAAGTCCATGATTCTCTGTATTCATTTCCATTCCCCTTCAATATTGCTTATTCCCATCTTTTCTTATTTTTACCAATTTGTAGTATGTGAGGTGCAACCTCAGAATTGCTTTGATTGGTATTTCTCTTCTATTAATTTTGAATATTCTTTCATGTGGTTATTCTTGTTTATTTTGAGAATTATTTGTCAGACATCATTTATAAATAAAATATTTTAGAATTGGAATGGACCTTAAAAGTCACCTCATTCAAATTCCTCATTTTATAGTCAAAGAAACTGAGCCCTGAGAGATGAAGTACAGATTATTTGACTCCTTTTTCCCCCTTGGGGAATAAAACACTTGATATATCTTAGATGCTTCTTTAAAAAAAAAGATATGATTGATAAAAATCTTAGGCATCAAAAACATATCAACTGATGGGCATGACCATTTACAATTTTTTTTTTGGAGGAGGGGAGGTAAGGCAATTAGGGTTAAAGGACTTGTCCAAGGTCACACAGGTAGTGTCAAGTTTTTGAGGCCAGATTTAAACTCACGTCTGCCTGACTCTAGGGCCAGTGCTCTCTTCTATTTACACATTTTTAAAAAGTAATATCTAACCTCAAAACTCATGGAGTAGGGAAAAAAGAACTAGAAAATCTGAGTCCATCCCATTGTTAATAAGCAAAGTTACCAAAATGAAAAACCCTGTCAATCTCCAAGCTCAATGCAAATTAATTACATCTTTTTTTTTTTTAATTGTAAGGACAGAATCAAAGAAACTTGATGACTAGAGTGAGGGTTATAAGATGCCAGTTTGAGAGTGGGAAGGGTCTCTATAGGTCTTCCATTCGCTTCATGTCATTTAACATATTAACAAACTAAGTTCTCTTGAACATTGGCTGACTTATCCATGTTCACATAAGTAGCACAGGTGTATGCTGGATCTAACTTTTATTGATTCTTAATTGTTCAATTTTCAATGTGAGTATTTATACTTCAGAAATCAGGAAAGGTTGCAAATCAGAGCTTGATTTATTGCTTGCTTGATTGTCTATACTTAAGAAAGTGGTGATGAAAATGTTAACGAGGCAGAGAAAACTTCAGTGTGTCCTACATACATTTCCTTCTCTGAAAAGATATTTGTTGAACATCTATCAGCACATTCCTGGTAATATATGATATTTAATGAAATATGAGATTAAATAGCTAATACATGTTTGTTAATCTCCATAAATTCATCATGAGGGTATGTTTAAGGATATTTTCTGGATATCATGGATATTTTCTGATTATTGCCTTTGGTGGAGTGTGTGTGGAGAAATATAGGACACAGGGATTTGTGTTACTTGATGTCTCAGTTATCCTTTTCAATATCTTAAATTATAAACCAAACTGAAGACATTTTATTAAGACATACCTTAATCTAAAAGAAAAAGCAGAAAATAAATATAAAGATAATTAAAAACGATATCTTATGATGGTTAACTGTCATTCCTATTCTAATCATTATCAATCAATTCAATATGATTCCATAGGGGTAATCATTATAAGTTCTGTATATTAGGTCCCAGAGCTGAGAACTGAGCTTGGAGTTTGATAGAGTTTTCCCCTTTGGTAACATTGTTTTTATTAGCAATGGAATGGGCTCAGTTTTTCTTGTTCTTCATTGTTATGGTGACCAAGTTCAGTATGGTGGAGGTTACTGAATTACATGGAAAGACCTGCAATTTATTTTTGTACCTTTGGGCCATTTTTTTTGTCCAACATGAGCAGGTGAACATTTTATGATCAAATAGTTAGTGGATATGACCCAAGCTTCACCCAGTCTGTGACCCCTCTGTTAATGTGTTATTTTCGACCCTCAAGAGCAAGATCTATGAATGAATGAGATTCTGAATTTTACCATTCCTCTTTTGCATATGTGGGTATCAAATGCTGCAAATACAAGGTCCTTGATGATGAGGTAGACCATGAGGAAGATCAGGAGCCAACTTCATTAAAGGGGACCATAGACCATAGACCCTTTAATAAAGTACCATTGGTTCAGAACTTTGCCTCATTCTTTTTATTGTAGGATTGACAATTTTAATCCCATTTAGGATTTGGGGAGAGAAAATGAAATGAGAAAATAGAATACCGAAGAAAGTGGGGAGGCTCATGTTCAAGCCATTTAGGCCTAAAATCAATAGTTTACATATTGTGAACATTAAGACTTATGACTCCCTCCTCTCTTCAAGTTTCAGCTAAATTTTTTTTTTCTTGCAGCTATCAGCAAAAATTTCCTGCATCCAGATATAGAAGACATAGCAAATAGCGTATTTTAGTCCTTGTGATCAGAAAGATGCGGGTTTGTATACTGCCTATGGCACACACCATCTTTATGGTCACAGGCATGTCACTTAATTCCTAAATGAATTATGGCAACTCTCTAAGATTAAAAAAATGGAGCATATATGGTTCTGTATTTATGGAGAGGGTATATGCATGAAGGAGTTCACCATACTGGGAAAATTATAGGTGTGATCCAAAAAAAAATAATAAATATGCAACATTATTCAGAGGTGAATAGAAAGAAGATCATATTCTTATTCTTAATTATTCATATTATATTATATCACATTATATTATATCATATTATATTATATTATATATTCTTAAATAGGTCTTGGTGACCTAGTCAATACCAGAGTATCTTTATAAAGTGGAGGAGGTAGTGTGCTTAGGAGAGTCTGATAAGGAACACTGGCAGGAATAAACTTTATGATGCTCCAGAGTATTAGCTTAATGAAATATGATGACAGTTTAACACTATAATACTCTTTTGATTCACCTACACGTTTTACTGCTTACTATTTGCTAGAAAGTAAAATGAGTTCCTAGTATTTAGCAGTTATTTATGTCAGTCTGTTAGATCATTAACATTTTGTTGGGGATTTTTATTTGGGATTTTAAAGAGGGATACTGGCATGTAAAATGCTAATAGGTTTAAAATAAATCTCAAACATAATGATCCCAGAGGTCATGTCTTGGTTAAGAGTTGTTATATTTAGAAGTCATTATTTCTGATCTTTCAGGTTGCCTCTACTACATTGAATATGACAAAATATGCTTATTCTCTACTTTACATGAAAAATGAATGCACTTTTTAATCACTATATGTTTTTCTGATGTTATATCAAGGAGTTCTGAAACAGTCTGAATCAATTCAGCCCAGCCTTTCCATTTCAGAGTAGTGTTTGCTTTTAATAAGGCATGAAAATACTATGTAGTGACATTAAGACTCCAGCCAATAGCTTCCCAGAAGCTAATGAATGCCACTGAGACATTTGCAACTCCAAAAAGGAGCTCTGTCAAGATAGTATTCATCATTCCGAATCACTAGTTACCGGCACTTGTCTCGTGACCTAAACATGGCCTTGTGGTGCTTCAGCTGACCTGTCACTAGTTTTACTCATGAATAACAGCTGAGCTGAAGGAATATCAGTGGATTCACTTTTGGGTGTCTGTAAGGGAGAAAATAAAATTTCATGAATTCTGAGTCAATTCATTATAAATCAAACTCGCAGGAATCATCTCAAATATCCAGAGTAACATTTTCAGGTATTCTTAAGTGTCACAAGTCCTACCACCATATCCAGAGGTGCATGTTAATGAACTGTCAACAAATATGAGTACCTAGTATATGTACATCACTGCACTAGATACTGTGACAGATGCAAAGTATAAGAAAGTGTCCGCCTAACAGGTGACATCTGGCAAAGTGGCTGCTTGTGAAGTTGGATACAAGTTTAGCAACTCATATCATGGCATTAGAAATGCACTATACAAACAAGAAGTGTGACTGAAAATGCTAACAATTAAAATATATACTAGGAAAGAAATTCCTCAGGAAAATAAAAGTGCCAGAAACATTGAGGAAGTACATAAAAAGGAAAAGTCAAAACAATGAAAAAATATGATTTCATGGGTGAATATTAGTACAAACTCCAAGAAATGGTAACAATTTTGTAAGAATTTTGAGAATTGAAGAAAAAAAGTGAGTAGAATAGACACCAGAACTGAGAGAAGAGTTATAAGTCCTGATTAGAGATAAAGTAAAAATACTGAAAAACAGAAAAGTGGTATCTCTTAATAAAAAACCTAAAGGAGAATGAATGGTTTAGAACAGAAGTTGGATAACCTTAACAGAGCATTTTACCTCCTGAAAAAGTATTGTTTTAAATAAATTTAATTTAAACAAACTTATTGTTATGCCATTTGTTTCCAAACAGATATTTAAAATATTTATTTTGAAAAAAATAATAAATGAATGAAATTTATCGGTGAAATAAAAATACAAGAATATAAGTTGAAGAACTGGGTGAAAAGTAATGAAAAATGAGGGAGTATGAGCTTATTGTATCTAACACTGTATTGCAGACAAAAATTCGTCAACAAATATCTGCAAGTGAGTGACAACCTAGCGTAGAAGATAGAGGACTGACCTTAGAGTCAGAAAGACCTGGGTTCAAATTTTTCTTCTGCTTTCTTCTTTCTCTATGTCTTTTGATTGCATGCTTTTACACTAGTAAAGATGCTAAACCATTGTGGAAATAAAAGCCTAAAATCTTCAAAGACAGGAACAATAATGATAATTTCAAAGAAATATGGGATAATCTGCATTAACTGATGCTTCACAAAGAGACTAGAAACAGAAGAAGAATATTCACAGTGACTGCAACAAAGAAATTCAACATTGAGAATAACAAATCTCTGCTCAACCACAATAGTCAATGTTAAATACCATAAAATTTAAGTTGAAGAACCAATCCTTCCTTTCAGTTAGTAATTACTAAAATATTTTAGGGAAACCATGTCAAAAGACTGTTCAGATTTAGAGATTGCCTATTGTATGAAAATTAGGTAATTTACTTAATGTTATCTTGTGTAATCTTGATGGAGAAGTAGACAATGTCATTAAGACAAATGTGAGGGATAATTTGCAGTGAAGTTTCCCTATTCTGAAAAATCAAATCTAGAGTGGCTTCAGTATCCACTAGGCCTAAGTTTAGAGGTCACCTGACTTTACAGGAATCTGGGACTTAGAGAATTGGAGACCCTCCCCACTATCACCTCAGTACAAGATATGCCAAATAAGGATAAAACTGCCTTCCTGGCTTTGTATTGGACACCCACATGTTTCCGTCTCCTTTGTCCCCAAGATAGATTCCTGTACTTAGGTTGCGGGCCAGCCTCCCTTCCCATGAGAGTGAAGGCCATTTGGGGGTTTGGATTTCTGCATCTGAAGGTTATATAAGCATGGGCTTGCTTCTACCTTTTGCTCTCTCCCTGGCAAATGCCATTTGAGCAACAGGAGCAGAGGGCCCTTTCTCATGAGAAAGAATAAATACACTTTTCTCTACTTTCCTAAGCAGTCTCCAAAATGATTTACTGTGCCATTGCACACAATAATAACAACTTATATTTATATGACTCTTTATAATCACAAAGCATTTTCATATATATTATATCATTTGATATCTCTCAACAATAGGTTTTACTCTCTATGAAAGATAAAGGTTTAACTAGAGAATCTCTAACATTCCTTCCATGTCTCTCTCTTATTGTGCATGTCTTTTGTGAAAACATTTTAAAGTCTGGTTGGGAGAGGATTCTGGGAAGATAGTGGAGTAAGTCAGAAAATTCTAAACTCTCAAGATTTTCCCCCACAGAAGAGATGCAACTGTGCTTCAGAGTGAACATAGAGGTGTAAAAATAAATGAGTAGGGGCAAAAGAGGGATCCTCCCGGCACAATTTGAGAAGATCTGAAGAAAAGTGCCAGGATGAGTTTTGGTTTCTGTAAAGAGTAAACACCTCCAACCTAGGTGCTAAAACTACTTAAACAATAAGAGACAAGCCTTGAGATTAGCTTGATTCAGAGGCTGCCTGCTCCCCAGCAACAGTAACTTTAACCCCAGGATAGTGAAGGATGTTGAACCTTTGACCCAGGGAAGATTAAAAAAAAAAAAAAACCTCTGCTAACAAGGAATGCCAGGACCCAGCTTTGCTATAGAGATATGGCCCTGTGTAATAAGAACTAACACATGCCTGCTAAGTGCAGAAGCAATGGGATGGGGATATTTCTGACTATAGACACTTACTGTAGGTTGGAGGTCTTGGTTGTGGTTCCAAGTCAGAGGAGAGAACTGAAGGAAGTTTTGAGGATAGAAGCACCATCCCTTGTACCCCAGGACTAGAGATGATTATCAAAATTAAGGCACTAAAAATAAAAATAAAAAAATTGTGCACAGGCAAAGAAGAAAGAATCCAAACATAGAAAATTATTATGGAATAGAGAAGACTGGAGTTCATCTTCAGAAGAGGATACTGAAGTTAAGAAATCCTCTTCTACCCCAAAGAGTAACATTTGGTCACTTGCCCAAGAAAAATTCATAGAAGAACTTTAAAAAAATACTTTAAAAGTTAAATGAGTGGGCAGCTAGGTAGCATAGTGAATAGAGCACTGGCCCTGGAGTCAGGAGGACCTGAATTCGAATCCCACCTCAGACACTTAACACTTACTAGCTGTGTGACCTTGGACAAGTCACTTAACACCAACTGCCTTCCCTTCCCCCCTCCAAAAAAAAAGCATAAATAAATAAATAAATTTGAAAAAGCTGCACAGGGGGAAGCTAATTCTTATTTAAAAAAAATCAAATCAGAGAAATTGAGGAAAATTTTTTAAAAAGTAAGAACAATCCAAGAAAAATAAGAAGATAATGAAAAGAAAGTGAACCAATTAGAAAAGGAGATCCAGAAGCTTAAAGAAGAAAATAAGTCCTTGAAAATTGGAATTGAGCATGGGGAAGGCAGTGAAGTTATAAGAGATAGATAGACAGACAGATAGATAGATAGATAGACAGATAGATAGATAGATAAAAAAGAGACAGAGATAAATATACAGATATTGATATATGTATATGCATATATATGTGTATGTACACATATACATATATGTATTTTGCGTATATGTATGTAAATATAATATATTTATAAGAATGTGAAAATCTCATAAGATAAACAACCAATCTGCAGAAGAGGTTAGGAAGAGAAAACACAAGAATAATTGGACTACCTAAGAGTTATGATCAAAGAAAAAAAATCTTGATACGATAATAAGAGAAATAACTAAAGAAAATTGTTTCAAAGCATTAGAAAAATCGGGGAAAGTAGAAATACAAAAAAAAATATACTGATCACCATATCTGTAAGAGAACCTATGAGGAAAACTCAAAGGAATATTAGAATCAAATTCCAAAACCCCAATCTCAAAGATAAAATATTATTAGCAACAAGAAAAATAAAAGGTTTAAACATGGTGGTGTTACAATTAGAATCACATAAGACCCCCAGAAGTAACACTAAAAGACAAGAGGTCTTCGAATACTACAAATAGAAGAGCAAAAAACTGGGGTTCTGGCTCAAAACATCATACCTGCAAAGCTAAGCATATTCCTAAATTGAAGAAAAAAAAAGACATTTAATGAACTGTCAGACTTTCAGAACTTATTATATTATAAGGCAGCAATCATCAAAACTACTTGGAACTGACTAAGAAATAGAGTGGTAAATCAGTAGAATGGGGTAGGTATATAAGACAATAGTCAATGTGTAATAATCTACTATTTGATAAACCCAAAGGAGCCAGCTCCAAAGATAAAAATTCACTATTTAACAAAAACTGCTGGGGAAACTGGAAAATAGTACTGCAGAAACTAGGCATAGACCCACATCTTACCCTATATACAAAGATAATATTGAAATGGATATACAATTTAAATATAAAGGATGAAATCATAAGCAAATTAGGAGAGGAAGAAATAGTTTACCTATAATATCTACAGAGAATGGAAGAATTTATTACCAAACAAGAGCTATAGAACACTATGAAATTCAAAATGGATAATTTTGATTATATTAAATTAAAAAGGGTTTGCATGAACAAAGCCATTGCAACCTAGATTGGAAAGGAAACAGAAATCTGGGGAAAAAATTATTATAGTCAGTGTCTCTGATAACGGCTTTATTTCTCAAACACAAAAAGAATTGAATCAAAGTTATAAGAATAGCAGTCATTCCTCAACTGACCCATGTCAAAGTATATGTATGAATAGGCAATTTTCAGGTGAAGAAATTAAAGCTATTGGTAGTCATATGAAAAAAAAAATTGTTCTAAATCACTATTGACTAGAGAAATGCAAATCAAAACAGCTCTGAGGTACCACTCACACCTATCAGATTGACTATCATGACAAAACAGGAAAAGGATAAATGTTGGAGAAGATTGGGACAATTGGAATACTAATGCATTTTTGGTGGAGTTGTGAACTGATACAATCATTCTGGAGAGAGATTTGGAACAATGACAAAGGGCTATAAAACTGTATATACACTTTGACCCACAAATACAACTTCTAGGTTTTTATTCCAAAGATGTCATAAAAAAAAAAAACAAGAAGAGGATCCACAGATATAAGCATATTTATAGCAGCTTTTTTTGTGGTGGCAAAAAATTGGAAATTGAAGAAATGTCCATCAATTGGGGATTAGCTGTACAAGTTGTGGTATATGACTATAATAGAAAAATTATTTTTTCTATAAGAAATTATGAGAAGGCAGACTTCAGAAAAACCTGGAAAATCTTACACAAACTGATGCCGAGTGAAGTGAGCAGAACCAAAAGAACACTGTACACAGTAGCAGCCACATTATGTAAAGACCAGCTTTGATAAGCTTAACTCTTCCCAGCAATCCCAGGATGTAAAACAATTCCAAAAGACTCTTGAGGGAAAATGCTAATCCACAGCCAGAGAAAGGAATATGGCATCTTAATACAGATTGAAACACTATTTTCTTTCTTTTCTTTTTCTTCTTTCTAATGGTTTTTCCCTTTGGTTCTAATTCTTCTTTAAAAAATGACTAATATGAAAATGTTTAATATGCATGTATATTTATGGTCTATACCAGATTGAATGCTCTTTTAGGGAAGATTAAGGGGAGAAAAGGGAGAAAATTTAGATTTCAAAATCCCATAGAAGTGAATGTTGTAAATTAAAACTAAATAAACATATATATAACAAAAATGATGTTTGAAGAGGGAGTAGGTTAAATAATAGGAGAGCAAGGTAGCAGATAGAACTAAAATAGAAGAGTTAAGAGGGATAGAAAATAATAGATATGCACAAACATAAAAACAAAGATCTGAAGTAATATGTTAGGCAAAGTGTATTTCTATGTATGTATGAATGTATATGTGAATCTATATATCTATATTTTTACATAAAGTTATCCATGCCTAATTCAAACTTGGGGGAAGGAGAAAGAGGAGAAATAGAACAAAGTAAAAAGTGTGCAGCAGAGAACAAAAGGAAACTAACAAGGGAACAAAGAAAAGATGGACAGATCTCAGCACAGCAGGTAATATTTATTATAAATGCTTTCTTGAAATAGAAATTTATTGCTATATATTTTGAATCCTCTCTTATGTTTTACTGTACACATTACATGTTTTTTCTTCTCTTATTTTGTATTTAAATTTCAATATTTACAATTGTAATATGTTTCTTTTTCTTTTTGTTTTGTATTTAAGTTTCAGTTAAAAAAAAAAGAAGCCTGGTTGGATGTCTTCCATCAGCCCCATAAGACTCCAACAGCCTTGCCATTGCAGGAGTCTTCAGTTTGCCCCATGCCATGCCAGAAGATATTTCTGCTGATATCCAATCTCCCTTTTTTTTTTAAAGACTTCCATCTTCTTCTTTTGATATCCCTGAGGGAAGGACAATAGAGGCCAATCAAATGATTCCCATCAGTGTCAGTCCAAGGCAATTTCCACCCCTTTTTGTTAGCCTGATCTCCTAACCAGAAGGTAGAAAACATCCCTTGTAAAGAGGGACAAAATTCCTTTTGATATTAGATCTTCCATCTTCCATCTTCTACTGTACCTGTCACTTGAGAGAAGATAAAGAGAAAGATCCATGAGAAATGGGACTTCCCTCTCCTGCTGTATAGGCTCTAACTGCATATTCTACTTACCCTTTTCTGCCTAATCTCCAACCTTGAGAATGAAAAGGAATAGTAAAACAGGACATCTCATCTGACCATCTAACTTTGTCTTTTGCATCTCATCTATGATTGTCTCCAGTCAGATCTCAGACCTCCTCTGAAAAGAGCAGTAGTGCCTTCAGCTCAATAAACATTCTTACACCTGGTTCAATCCCACATGTCTCAGTGAATCTGAGTCCCTATACTTCTTCATGTGAGCTCCATTAAACAATCCTAAACCACCTTATTCCTTGTTATGATTCCTCTAAATCTTCTCACCCCAAAGATCAAAGCTAATGTTAAACATCTGTTTCACTGTTCCCTCTGAAATGCCTAGAAACTCTCCCCTTTTCCACATATTACCCCCTGTTTGACTCATTTCTGTCATATACTGTCCTCTTGAGTTCCTGGATCCCTTATGACATCATTAATTGTTTCCTGCCAAGCCTCAGTATTGGATCTCGCTTATGATTTGCCACTACATTACTGTATGTGAGCTGCTAGGGAAAGGGGAAAAAAAAGTTCGAAGAAAGCAACTCTTCTTAGTTGTATCATGTCTATTGGAGCTTCACTATCCTACTATCCACAAAGACTGTACAAAACATTTTTATCTCTATCCACACCTCCTAGGGCTTCCCTTCCCCCTACCCCCTTAGCTGAGAACCTTGACTCACATTTTTAATAGTATTTTATGTTTTTCCAATTATACATATAAAGACAATTTTTAAGATTCATTTTTGTAAAATTTTGAGTTCCATTTTTTCTCCCTCCTCTCTTTCTAAAATGGTAAACAATTTTATATAAGTATTGAACATACAATCATCTAAAACACATTTCCATATTAGTCACAATTGTGAAAGAATAAACAGAACAAAATGGGAAAAATGAAAAACAAGTGAAAATAGTATGCTTCAATTTGCATTCAGAGTCCATAAGTTCTTCCTCTATGTGTGGATAGAATTTTCTGTCATGAGTCCTTTGTAATTACCTTGTATCTTCACATTGCTGAGAAGACCTAAGCTATTCATTGCTGATCATCACACAATGTGATTATTACTGTGTACAAATTTTCTGCTTCTGCTCATTTCACTTTGTATCAGTTCATACAAGTCTTTCCAGGTTGTTCTAAAATCCATCTCTTCATCATTTTTAAATTTCTTAATATTATTACATTGCATTCATATGCCATAGTTTATTCAACCATTCTCTAGTTGATAAGCATCCCCTCAATTTCCAATTTTTTTTTTACTTATTGGGGGGCAATTGGGGTTAAGTGATTTACCCAAAGTCACATGGCTAGTAAGTATGTCAAGTGTCTGAGGTCAGATTTGAATTCAGGTCCTCCTGATTCCAGGGCTGGTACTCTATTCACTGTGCCACCTAGCTGACCCAATTTCCTTTTTTTTAAATACCATAAAATGAGCTTCTATACTTTTTTTTTTAATAGGTCCCTTTTCCTTTTTTGTGATCTTCTTTGGGATACATACCTTGCAGTTGTGTTGCTGGATCAAAGGATATGCACAATTCTATAGCCCATTGAACATAGTTCCAAATTGCTTTCCACAATGGTTGGATCAGTTCATAACTCCACAAACAATGCATTAATGTTTTCCCAAATTTTCCCCAACATTTATCATTTTCCCTTTCTGTCATATTATCCAATTTGATAGGTGTGAGGTGGTACTCAGAGATGTTTTATTTGAAGTTCTCTAATCAAAAGTCATTTAGAGAGCTTTTTGGTATAACTATAGATAGCTTTGATTTGTTCATCTGAAAACTACCAGTGCATATTCCTTGAACACTTATCAATTGGGAAATGGCTTTTATTCTTATAAATTCAAATCTTATCTATATATTTGTGAAATGAAGCCCTTATTAAAGACACTTGCAGCACAGATTGTTCCTTGGAATTTTCATTTTGGGATCTCTTTCAATGTCTATTTTGACCTCTGGTTCTAGGATAACAGGACCATTTCTTGGAATATAATGTCCAGATCCTCCTTTTGATTATGACTTTCAGGTAGTCCAATGATTATTAAAGTCTTAAAATCGTGGATCTATTTCCCACATCAGTTGTATTTCCAATGAGGTATTATACATTTTTCCTATTTTTTCATTCTTTTTATTTTGTTTGATTGATTGTTGATGTTTCATAGAGATGTTAATTGTCCAATGCTTATTTTTAATGAATTATTTTGTTTTCCACTAGTCACCTCCTTTTCCATTTGACCAATTGTACTTTTTAAGAGGTTGTTTTCTTTTTCTAAGCTATTGACTCTTTCTGAAAAAAAATATTTATTTTTAGTTTAAAACACTTCCACAAGCTTTCGAGTTCCAAAATTTCTCCCCTTCATTCCCTCCTCCCCAAGACAGGATGCAATCTGATATAGATGCTTGTATCAGCAATGCCACATTCACAATGCCTATGGAGATTACAAATATGCTGATATAATTATCCAGCACAAAATACATCATGCTTGCCATATGGGGGAATAAGCTGGAAAATTTATTAAGATACCAAAAGACTGAGTCCCAAAACCAGAAATTGAAAGCCATCAGAGTAATTATGACATTGGCACAGGTAGATAAAGTAGAAAGCACCCACATTTTCAAGCCTTTAAAACAGAACAAGCTACCTCAGGCAAAGGTCCTCCTCTCCCCACTCACAGCAACCACCCAGCATCCAGGAAGCGCGCTCCCAGCAGCTCCGGCCCCTGGCAGTCCTCAGCAGGAGTCCTTAGCAGAAATTCTGGCTAACTCAAAAAGGGCTTCGCGCTGCCGCTGCCTCTGCTGCTGCCGCTGTCGCCACCACTGCCAGCCAACACAGGAACTCTAGTTTGGCTTCCGCTTCATCTTGCTCCGCCCCTTCCTGCGACGTCAGCAAGTCCAACGGGGCATGGAAGATCTTTAAATCCCATAACCCTTACATTCAGCCCCAAGATCTTTCATGTCCCTTACTTGGCAAAAATACAGTAGGAATAACTGGTGTCAACAAAATTTCACAACAATATAACAAGAATAGCACACAATAAACACAGAAAGCCATATTTTAGGGTGGGGCTTGAGCACAAGCTCCCCATAATTCCCCCCACCCCGAACAAATGGGGCCCCAAAATCTTGTGGCAAGGGGTGAAGATCTCTTCTTTTATGGCTACTTGCTGCTGAAATCGGATGTAGAGCTGTTCCTGTCCTAAGGGGTCCCATTTGAGAGGTCAGTTCTTAATATGCTTGATGCCAGGTCCAAGGGTGACACATCACAGTTGCAGACAGGGGGTGACATCCAGCTTAAGCTATCAGGCATCTACAGATGGAGGGTACCAAGCCTGTGGAAACAAATCTAACAAACAAGGTGAACAGACAAAAATTCAAGAAGAAGCAAAGGGACAATAACCAGACTATTGTAGCCTCACTCACGGTAGAATAAATGACTTAAGGGTACAATTTTGTAATCATCTTCTCCAGAATAAACAATAGTTACAGTGTTATCCCTCCCATATGCTATAATCTCTGCAGCCTTTGGAACATCATCTGGCTTCCATTTTACCCATACTTTAGCTCCTGATTTTATTCTATCAGTAGAACCAAATCCTTCAGTTCCTGTGACAGTTATTTTGGAAGGAGGGTCAGTTTTTACAAATGGCATTGTTTTACAAGGAACGATAATCACTTGAACTATCCTATCATTCTTGTGAATCTGTATGGGCCCTTCACCTAAATTCTGGAATGTTACAACAATTTCTCCTTGATAATTAGAATCTATTACTCCAGCCAATACATGTATTCCTTGAGCTGCTAATCCTGATTTGGGTAAAATCTGTCCAAAGTGATTTTTAGGGATTCTTATGCATATCCCAGTGGAGATTTTTCTTATTTCTTTTCTGTCCAACCAAAAGTCCTCTAAACAATGTAAATCATACCCCACCGAACCAGGTGGTCCTGGGTACGGTGCTGGGACATCTGGGCTCCAGGCCCAATACTCAATATTTGGGATCTTGTATGTTTGTTGTTTTCTAATTTGCAGATTGGGGGTCATCATTCTGGCTAGAGGTATACTTCCTCCCAATGGTCTATTATTCAAATTACGCAAAGCCATGAACAAATTATCCTTCCAATGTTGATATGAATTATTGGAACTTAACTTCCTCAACTGTTCTTTCAGTAATCCATTCGTTCTTTCAATTAACCCAGATGCTTCTGGATAATATGGAATATGATATATCCATTCTATATTGTTTAGTATACAATACTTCTTCATTTCATTGCCTTTGAAATGTGACCCATTGTCACTTTGAATCTGCATTGGGGTTCCATAATATAGACTTACATATACATTCACATTAAACAAATTTTCACATTATTCTAATGCAAAGAAGAATTATAAGCAATGGAATGAACCATGGGAAAGAAGAAACAAAACAAAACCACAAAAGAGAGAGCAAATAGTATGTTTTGATCTGCATTGAGACTCAACAATTCTTTCTCTTGATGTTCATAGATTTTGCATCATGAACCTCTTGGAGTTGTCTTAGAACCTTGCATTTCTGAGAAGAGCCAAGTTTATGAAAGTTAGTCATCACACAATGTGACTGTAATTGTGTACAAATGTTCTCCTAGTTCTGCTCCCCTCACTTAGCATATTGACTTTTTAAAAATGATTCTCTTGCAATTCTCTCATTTATTTTCCCAGTTTTCTTCTACCACATTATTAGATTTTTAAACTCCTTTTGGGGCTATTCCGTGAGTTCTTTCTGGGCTTGAGACACATTTCATTTTTTTTTTTTTAGTTTTCCTTTTTTTTGTGAGGGTGAGAGGCTTTGTCTGTAAGCATTTTGACATTGTTGTCTTCTTCTGAGTTTGTGTCTTGGTTTTGTCTGTTACTATAATAGCTTTCTATGGTCAAATTTTGTTGTTGTTTTCTGCTCTTCTTTTCCAGCCTTCTTCTTTACTTTTAAATTTGAGCTCTGATCTCAGGGTGGAATAGGCACTGTTCCAAGTTCTTATTCCAGTGCCTACAGGCCCTGGTTGTTTGTCTGGTATTGAACTGGTGTTTCCCTGAGACCTACAGAGTATCCACATGTCTAGTGCTGCACTAGGGATCACTGGAAGGGCTGGAGGATATAGGGGTCTGGCAGCTTACCAGGTGCTCAACCAAGGCAGGTGGAGAGTCCCAGTGATTTCTTCTTGTTTCCTTGGAGCTTCCCTGAGGCACCTGGAGGGTCCAAGATCCTGGCTATGCTGATGCATTTGTAGGTCCTATGTAGTTTGAGAGTTTGCCTATTCAGCTATGCTGGGACTCAGGAACCCTCCCTCCCTCCAGCTGCTTAGCTGAAGCAATGGCTTTCTCTAGGCTTGTTAGGATGCTTCCTGTTCTTGACTGATTTCTAAATAAGATAGACCTTTCCTGCCGACCTTCCAAGTTTCTTGGTCTAGCAGATTATTTCCAACCATCTTTTTGCAGGTTTTGATATTCCAGGGTTTGTTTTAGGGTACTTTTTAATGTTATTTGGAAGCGAGTATAGGAGAGTTAAGGTGATTTCCTCCTGTTTTGTAATCTTGGCTCCTGGCCTTGACTAATATTTTACAGGAAAAAAATGAGATCATTCACCATGGGCTCCCTCTTCTCCCTTCTTCCTTACCTCATGTCACTCAGATGTCTTTTGCCACTATTCTCCCCTTCATCCCTGTGTCACATGAAGAGATGATTTACTCTTTTCCAAGGCTAACACTTCTTCCTGTATAAATAATCCCATTCCATCCTGTCTCCTATAACATATTTCTCTGTCATCCCCACTTAGACCACATCAACCCTTTTCTCAATCAGCTGCAATGGCTTTCCATCACTTCCAGAATAAAATATATAATACTGTGATTGACTTTCAAAGTCCTTCATAACCAGACTCAGTCCCATCTTTCTAATCTTCTAGAAGATTACTCCCTCTCATGTAATCTTTATTCCAGTGACACTGATCTCTTTGCTCTTCCATGAACTATATACTCCCTTTCTTAGCTCCAGGTACTTTCTCTAGTTATGCTCTATGCCTAGAATCTTCTCATTTATCATCTCAGGCTTCTTGAGATTCCTTTCAGTCAAAACCTAATTCTATCTTTTAAAGAAACCCTTACCCAATTAATTTTAATTCTAATGCCTTACTTTTTTGAATTATTTCCTCTTTTTCCTATACATAGCTTATTTGTACATATTTGTTTGTTTGTTTCCTTCCTTAGATTTTTAGCTCCTTGAGGAAAAGGAGCTTTTTGCCTTTTTGTCTTTTGCCTCTTTTGTCTTCTCAGTATTTGATATAGTTCCTGATTAATTCTCTGAATCAAAAACCCTAATTTTACTGATAAGCAAATTGAAGCTCTGAGACTTTAACTGATTTGCCCAAAGTCATTTAGCTACTAAATGGTAGAATAAAGACTAGAATCCAGGCCCTCTTGGCCCTAACCTTTGTGTCTTTTCCACTGTAGCATACTATATTATTGGAAAGTTTTATTTTGATGCCTAAAAGTAGAAGAACATAAGTGTGTAGGGGTAGACTATTTTAACTCTTTTAGCCTGATTCTTACTTTAAAACCAAAAGAAAATAAGGCCAGTAAAGCCTGTAGAGAAAAACAAAATAAAACAAAAAATGAAGAAACAAGCAACATGGAAGCTTAATGGAGGAACAGACACAGGACATAAAGGTGATGAATAACTAATCAAATTGTGAAATTCATTAGGTTTGTGAAATAAATTTCTCTTGTAAATATTGACAATCTGTCATTATAATGATTAAATGTGACTGAAGGTGAATATGAATTGAAAATGATGTTCTTCAATAAAGTTACATTTCAAATTTTCTCAACTTGAATGTCTTGGGCTTACTTATTTTAATGTTAACTTCAGATTCTTACCAAGACTAGTGATTGATCATTTGTCTTTTGTGGTTCTGATTTTTTTTTTCCTTAACCTGAGCGAAAATTAAAAGTCAAATGTCTGTATTTTATTTTAATTCTTTAGTTTTAAAATTCAACTTATTCAAGAGTATGTAGGTGATGTTAACTTCTTGAACAGTAGAGAAGCATCTGTTACAGACATAAGTGAATAAGGGAGAATGAGTCCCCACAGGCTGCTGTTACTGCTACTAAGTGAAAGTCATGAAGAAGTCATAGCCATTATTAACACATTAAAATAGTGATGCAATTTCCCTGAAATAAATTTCCATTCAAAGGAAAAAGAGATCTAAGTAAAATGTGCATTTTATATTTGAATTTAAAATGCTTCTATTTTATGGTTAAGGAAAAAATTTTGATTTCCTACTTCAGAAATTCTTTGGAATACAGAAGGAATAAAGACTCCAAATTAACTATTGGGCTTAAATGGGTTCTAATTGTTTGGATTTTTCTGGGTAGTTTACTTGAACAAGACTGGAGTCCTGATGCTTAGCCTTTAGTGAAGACATTCCAGTTAAATGATCACCAAGTCTCTTTTGGGGATACCACATGAAGTCTACAGCTATTATATAGACTGTCATAAAAGTTTAGAAAAATGAACGCAAAAAATTAATTCCCTAAATTAATAAAAGAAATAAACATAATTCAACATTTAGAGGAGAATGAAGGTAGAAAATGGAAATCATGAACAAAAAAGGTTAAGATTTGATGATCTATTTTTTTGGTCTCAAAATTATTTCCTTAAAATGATTGCTATCAAAATAATAGAAAACCTTAAAATAATTTAGTGCACCTTTTCCATAGTTTGAACATGGGCTTTAGTACTTGAGCCCAAGATTAGGTGAGTGTAGATCTATTCAGGGAAATTTTTAATGTGAGGACCACCATAATAATCTACATTATGCAGCAAAAGTGTCCATGAATGCATTTTTAATAGGATGACTGAATATGTGGTCTGAAGATCAGAACAGCTATTCATGCAACTAAGTGACCCTGTTTCTTCAAGTCATGTAACAGGGGTGCCTCTGTGTGTAATGCTTCAGGTTCCTGAGTGGCTCTGAAAGCTATTAAGAAAATTGGGTTATATAGTAGATACACAGGCCAACAGCTGGCAGACAATCCAATTCTACCTAAGTGAGGTTTAAAATCTGTACATGCATTGAATCTCTTTGAGACTTCTCTAATTTATGGTTCTGGAGGGTACATGCTTTCACCTTTCCTAAGGAGAATGAATTTAATAGACCAAGTATATTTCATTGATGTTCAATGGATTATTATATTACAAGTCATGTGTTCGAAGATGAAAAATCTCTGGCAATATAACTAACTAGAACTAATTGGTACATAGCAATATTGATCACATTGCTTTGGCCTTATTGTTACTCTTTAAAAACAAGTGAGTTAATAAAACACACACATATTTATATATCAATGAATATAGGACAATATAGAGGTTATGTGAAAACCAATCTCAAAATCATATTGAATATTAGTCTTTTGCTAAGACTATTCAGTAAAAAAAGGACAAAAACATAAACACTCATAAACATTTTATATACTCTTATGTATGCTAAAATAATAATAAAATTAAGTATATTTTTTCACATAAAGGACATGTCTTATGTAACAAACATCACAATAACATACAATGGCAGCTCAAGTTCATAATTAAATTTCTCTAAAAATTCAAGTCAACACATTTGATCATACAAGATTTAATTACACAGACTTAGAAGCTACCTGCAGAAACAAACATAAAACAAGGATTATTTTGGGGGTACCTGGGGTCTAAATCAATTTGTAAAACCAGTTTGTACAATTGTAACTACAATTTGTATTGTAAAATTGTAATCTGTGAAATCTCTTTCCCAGCCTTGGGCTCTGCCCCTTCCCCCTATCAGCACTAGGTCTAGGCAACACCTTGTGACTCCTTTGTTCTTACTTAATCTCTTCATGTTTCCTGGGCCTGGCCCAAATACTCCTTTGTCCTTGCCTCAAGTCTCCTCAGGTCTGGCCCACCATCTCATCTAAACTATCTATAAACTAAAGTCACAAGTTCCTCTTGGTCAGCTCTAACCTTTATCTATTCAATGAGGTCCCCTGACAATGGCAGCCCTACCCTTTAAAAGTAAAAGCATGTACCCCTCTCACTTGCAGGTCCCCTAAAGGACTCTTGCCTGCTTATCATAGAAGCATAACAGTAAACTTCTACAACTCTCACTCCGATTAAGCCTGAGACCTTGAATTCTTTCCAGACACTATTGCAGGTTTTCTGGTCTTAGATAAGCTCAGAATTCCTGCTGAATCTAGAGGAAGCCATCCCTCATCACTATGATATACCAATAGGCAAAGAATATTGGTTTATAACCAAGAGTAACTCAGCAAAATTAAGTAAATTCTTCCAGTAGAAGAAAATGTACCTTCAATATCATGTCCAAGAATTCATGATGAAAACATCAGAATTACATAGAAATTTTTGAAGTTAAAATTGGGAGTTAGGGGGAGGTTAAGAGAAATATTAAAATTTGAACAAAAGATGAACAAAGATATTAACAAGTTAGAATTTGAGAAAAATCTAAGATTACATTTTATTGAGATACATTATTGAATTTGCATTCAAGATTATTTTATGAGTACAAAATGAGAGAAGTGAGGTTAGACATTGGTTTTCTGAAAAAAAATGTTCTGAGAGTTTTAGTGAATTTCAATTTCAACATGAACAGTCAAAAATGTACTGAAAACATTTGCCTGCATTAAGAGAGAATAAACTTGGTTTTGGACATGGTTTTAGTGAGAGTGATAGTACTACTGTATTCTTCCCTGTTTAGACTGTATCTGTAGTATTCTATGTACTTCTGGGCACTACTTCATAAGGTGTTGACATAATAGGTTGGGAAAAACAAAATAACCTGGAAATCATCCAATCCAGGGCACCTATAAAGTAGAAGTATCTTAGATCTATCCAATGTAAGGATCAGTTGAAGGAACTCAAGATATTTAATTTGAAGAAATATTTAAGATGTTAGAAATGATAGCAATCTTCAAATACTAAAAAAAAAAAAAAGACAAAATGTCATATAGAAGCTAATTGGATTTACTTTGTTTGACCCCAGATGTCAGAATTAGTTTCTGCTTTGTTTTGTTTCCTGTTGTTGCTGGTTTTGTTTTAAGACTTGAAGTTACAAAGAGGCAAAAGTAAACTTGATATAGGGAAAACTTTATAACCAATACAGCTATCCAAAAAATGATTCAGAGGATAATTTCTCACTGGGTATTGAAAGGGAAAAAAAAAAACAAACCTGGACAATCATTTATTCCATATATTGTTCCAGATTTTTTGTTTGCTGGTTTTTATTTGATTTTCTAGTAATATATTGGACTAATGATCACTGATGCTCTTTGCAAAGCTAAAATTTTGTGCTACTCAGATTATAGAAAACTCCTCATTATTTCATTGTCATTCTACATCCAAAGAAGGTTTAACTTTATAAACCTGGTTTAAAATCATGTTGTTGTTGTAGTTGTTTTCAAAAAATAATTCTGGAATTTACCATAGTTCCATTAAAAATGCAGTATTGGGTTTTCTCTGATTATATCAAATATGAGGGTAGATAAAAGTTTTCCAAAAGTGACTGTTGATAATTTTCATTGAGATATTATTTTAAGTGGCTGAAGTATCCTGGAGCAGAAATTTGTGAATACATATTCATACAACATTTTGAATGATAAGAAGCCACAAATATTCCCAACGACTTTAATAGAAAATATGTATGCAGGTTCTGTCATTCAAGTACTCTTTACACTTTATCATCTTTCACAGAGCTTCATATCCAAGGGGAAAAGAGAAAATTACAAGTACTTCTTTGTCAATGAATAAACATAAGGACAACCCTTATAGCATTTTGCAAATAGCGGTAAGGTGCTAGGCTGGTAAGAAGGTAAAGATTCCATATGCTATCAGTTTACTTGTCCCATATCTTTCAGCCTTGGTATTCTAGTAGCTAATACCTGCATTTCCAATTCAGTCTCCAGAAATGTATGAACTTGAAAAGAGAAAATAAAGAAAAATTGAAAAGGATTTTCTCTCCCTCGTTAGAATTTTTTTTTTTACAAATTCCTGCATAGAACTTACTCTAGTATACCCAACCCAAGCTATATGTATACCCAAAATCTTTTTATAGAAAAAACAATCCATTGAATAAAAGTTGAAAATGTTTCAATGGAAAGTGTTTAGTTTTGATAAAACTATTTTAATAAACTGACTTAAAAAAAAAGACCCAACCTGTGATAGATAGTAAGTAACTTGTTTTCAGTGGTAGCAGAAGGATTAGAAATTGTTTCTTATACTTGGTTACTATATCCATCAACGCATAGCCAGCAAAAACAACAATAACAACAAAGCCAAGCTAAGATTAATTTTATTCTGTTTTTCGGGAGTGGGGATTCAAATGTTCTGATCTCAGAAAATAATCTGATTTATAGTTTAGAAATTTCCTATAATTCTCATTGTACCTCTAATGATGAGCTTTGGTACTCACATATGTTCTACAGATTTTGCCCTAAAAACCAGCCTCTTCCCCCCCCCCCAAAAAAAACATAAGAGTACAGTAGAAATTTGCCATTCAAGCCTTCCTCACTCTTCTTTAATTTCCAGGCAAATAAAGAATTATTTTAAAAAGGGGCCAGGTAAAATATTTGGGATATAATCTTTCTTTACTATATATATTTACAGAAAAAAAATGTCAGTCCTTTTTTGTTCTAAAGAAAGGAAGTGTTTGTCCCAGTCTCCTAAGATTTTATGAGCATATAAAATAATGAACTTTTATATCTGTATCTAATTCTTTAATTTTGCCATTATGTCAGAGTCACCATATCATTTATTGATTAAAAACAGTGAGATCTGTTACAAGCATTTTGCATGTATTTTCAAAAAGATAAAATTTACCTTTGTGCTCCTGTTTGAAGTTAGATAATAAGTTAGTTTTTCCTGAGGCAATTGTGTTTTAAAAATGGTATTACTGACAGTAACTGAAAGCAAATTTAGACAGTAAAAGACCAGAGACAAGAAAATCTACTGTAAACAACAGAATAATTACACAAAGGAGAAAAACTTAGAAACATACATTTCATCCACTAATTTAAAACAACCCTAGAACCTTCAATTAATATTCCTTTCAGTTTCTAAACCCTAAGGCACAAAATACATTATTATACCAATTTTACAGATAAACTGAAAAACAGAATGCCTTACCTGATATGAGTTCAATACAAAGCCAAGAATTTGCCCAAAGGCTATATTTTTGCTAGATACAAAAACAGAGCTTTTCCTTAGCCCTGTGTCCACCTGATCATTTAGTTCTCTTCAAAAATAAATGCAACAATAGATAGATCCCCTGTAGCCAGTATGTAAAAAATGCAAGAGTTTTATGTTTATGTCGTTTCAGAAATAGTAAAACACCCATTACAAACCTGGATACTGATCACCAAGATCTCACTATTCAAATTGAATGGAGCTAGAACAATTACTTAATCTAATCAATGGAATGAGGAACTGATGGCATCAGTATTTCTAAATTCTTTGTGTCTAACCTTTCAACTATATAAAATATTCTCTATAATCCTAAGAAAATTTCTTCCCTATCGTTGTTCATACAAGACTTAATGTGACTCAGAAAATAAAATGCTAAGATTGTGGACAGAATGGCCTGAGTTCAAATTCAGAATTTTTTCAGATGTGTGACCCTTGGCAGAATACTTAACCTCTGCATTGAGGTTTAAGGATTAGGGGTGCTTGAGATTCCAAAATATCAATACACCAGGTCCTGCTGAATGAATTCAATTCAAGTCTTCTCTCAGCCAAAGTAAAGCAAAGTTTATTAAAGATTCTCCTTAAATGGATAGAATCTTAAGGAGCCTAGGAATCTGTGACCCTTGTTTTGGACAAGCAGCCCAGAATGATCTGACACAGAGTGAGTCTGACCTAGATAATTTGACTCCTCCTGAAGACCCTCCCCAAACTTCTCCTTTAAACCACCCCTAGATTCCTCCCACAACCTTTTTGTATATAAGACCCCATCTTGCCTCCATGAAAGAAAGCCTGAGCATTTTCCAGGGCAGACTCACTCTGTGTCAGATTATTCTGGCCTACTTGTCCAATGCAAGTAACACAGATACTGAGAGTCCTTAAGAGTCTACCAATTATGGCAAATCTCTAATAAACTTTGTTTTTCTTTGGCTGAGAGAAGACTTGAGTTGAATTCATTTGGCAGGACACAGCATTGGGATTTTGGGGTCTTGAGCACCCCTAATCTCTACATTTTATTTTTCCCTGACCTCTATAATATACATTTATATGCCTCTATGTAAGATTGTAATATAATTGCTTATCTCTGTTTCTCTGAGGGTGGATAATATCTTCCTTCAGTGATCCAAGTCTCTCCATATTTTTTTCTAAATCCACCAAATCATCCATTTCCTATACCACAGCAATATCCCAACCTTATGCTGTCTAGTTATTTTAAATAGTCTAAAACAATATTGATTAATATGGCTGACATATAGGGTAATTTCCCCGTTTTTCTCTTTCTATTAAATTAGATTTGAGGAAATCTATTTTAGCTTTAACTTTGTCTGAAATCATGATTACTGATCCTGTTTTTTCCCTAATAAATCCTATTCCTGCTCTTTATTTTATATGTATTCCTATTTCCTATCACTCCTGTCTTCTCTACTTTATTTCTACTCACTACTTAGCCCTCCTATTACTTAAGGAACTCCCCCCCCCCCAAAGACTCACTCCATTAAGAAGTGTATTCTTCAAATATGGCATCTCATCTCTAGACTGCATCCTTTATGTTTAGAATGTACTGTCTCCTTACCTCCACCTCATGGATTAACTCACTTTCTTCAGGGTAATCCTCAAGCACAAATTCAACCTAATGTTTTGCCTGATTTGCCTGATTTCCAGTGCTCTCTTTTCCTAGCTACCTTATAATTAACTAATATATATGTGCATGGGTACACACACAGAGACATATGAATATATAAACACACACATATATACCCACACATACATACATATGCCTATATTCTGAATATATTTTCTCTATGTACTTAGGCATGAATATGTTGTCTCTCTGATATAACATAAATTCTTTAGTTTTTAACATTTATATTGCTAACATCTAACACATTTCTTAACATATAGTAAGGCTTGTTGATTGATGTTGCAAAAAAAAAAATAGTAGAATTCTACAAATCCTTCTTTTTTCCTTCCCTATCCCATTTTAAAGTACACATAACAAATAACTACATATTCCTTTCCCAGTTGTTTCCCTTGCAGAACTGAATTGATTTGAATTTTTTTTTTAATAGAAGAGACCACCCTTCTTGTTTTATCTTCCCATATTGAACAGGCCTTGGAATAGTCCTGTGTATCCCTGAAAATGAGGAAATAGAAATCTTGTATTTATGGTCACTTAGTTGGTTTTAAAAGGGAGATGTGCTTCAAGGAGTTTATAGCACACAGAGATGCTTTGATGAAGAGACACGGAGAATTTATATTTTGTCCCAGGTAAAAGTATCCATCAATGTGACTCAGTAAGTTCTTGGAGACATATTTTGCATAGTGTGATGAATGACTGGGTTTGGTCTTTTATCAGGCAGAATCTTTGAGTGCAAGAGACCTACACTAAAACTTCTGCATTTTTCCAATAGACATACTGAAAATGTTCATATTCTATTACTTTCAAACCCAGGAAAGGCCATTCTTTACTTCCAGTCAATTAAAAATAGCAGAATAATAAAAGAGAGATAGAAGAGGTGCTCTTTTCTCTCAATTTAGAAAGAATCAAACAAAGCATTTACTAGCAGAATGTGAAAATAAAACCAAAAAGTGAATTATTCCAATACAGCAAGAATGGTTGAATGGTTTTATGGAATTATGGTCAAATAATTTTATGGAATCTAAGACTTGGAAAAGATTTCAGGAATTACCTAGTCAAACTGACACCTGACCAAGAATTTGATTTCTGGGATACAGTAGAATCTCCATACTTTAAATGCACTCCTTGACTAACGTGAAATCTCAGAATAGTCAATGTCTCTTATGTCCTCTTCAAAGAGATTAACACTACTTCCAAATTAATTTTCCTTAAGCGCATATATGACCAAGTGATTCCCCTTTTCAATCAACTTGAGTTGATTACTATTGCCTCTAGGATAAAAGATAAAACTCCTATGTTTACCTTTCAAAATCCCTAACAATTTGGCCCAATCTATCTTTCCAACAACAGTGGTCTTACTCTCCCTCTCTCATGTTGTGATCTAGCCAAACATGACTTCTCTTTCTTCCCCACAGATAACAATTCCTTCTTAATGCCCTTGCCCTGGCTGTTACTCAGGACTAGAACCTTCTTCTTCACCTCCAGGTGATAGAATCCTCTTGATTTAAGATTCATTTCAGGAGCAATATTCTGTGTGAAGCCTTTGATGATTCCTCCCCCTTTTCTCTCAAATTCCCTACTAACAATTAAATACATTTTTCTATTTATTCACTATATATTTATGCTTTATATATTATGCAGTTGTTTCCTCCATTAGAATGTAAACTCAATAGAAGTAGAGATCATTTCAGTTTTGGACTTGTATCTTGAGATCTTAGCCCAGTGCCCAGAATATGATATCTGCACAATTTTGATTGATATTTTAAGACATTTCTATTCAATTTGGTTTAACTGTTTCAAATGACTCATTAATTGGTTTTGTGTGCCAATATCAACCCTCCCTATTTATGGAGTTTTAAACTTAGAAAACAGACATTTCCTCCAAGTTAAAGAAATACACTTTGTAACTCATTTTTTTCCTAAATGCTACATTTTAACTTCTAGGATTTTTTTTAGAATAAAAAAATAATCACAGTTTTTAATGATAGATATTCTTCCATTTAAAAAAATACCCTCTTTTAAAAGTATTGTCTTCCATTCACTGACTTCACTTTTCTGCACTCATTTCTTCCCCAGTCGCCTGAATTTCCCCCAACTTCCTTTTCAAATAATTTCCAGCTAGAAATTTTATATGATCACAACAAATCCTAATTGATCTTTAGCACCCAAAGTGGTTTGACTTCTTATAATGACCTATAAACTGATTTGAAATAGCTAATGATATTCCACCCTAATAATTAATTAAACTAGTGGTTTACTCAAGGTAGTCCTTGAATTGGTAAAGAAGTGAGCACTAAGTCTCTTTAGTCTGTAAGGGTTCTCCTAGTCACAAAGGCACCTATTACTGGAATGATCTCTGGGACAACATTTTGGGAATAACCTACTTGGACTGGCATATCTCTTTATCTTGCTAGACCAGTTTTAGAGATAGAAATGTGGATACTCAGATAAGCTTCTAGCCCCAGTTCTTCATTTTGAGTAAAAGAGCTTCTTCTAACTTGTCCCATCATGTTCTACTCACTCAGTATAGCAGACTCCCTTGGGATAATGCCATATAATAGATTTAGTTGCATAGAATATATGCTCACAAAGTGAACATGGACTTGGAGATCATTTCAAATTAAGAAACACTGGGTGCCATAAAAGAAGTTCTTCAATGCTGCTGTACAAGCCCATGTTTCCCACGATCACCAGGCCATGGCTCTAAGCAGAGAATCACGAGACTATACTGAGACCTGACTCCAGCAGCAGAACATTGTCTTACTTATTAATATTGCACCTGGGTCCATTTCCCAATGGTTAACAAAATCCTATTAGCCACTCCCCAGAATACTGAATACTAGATTGCTATCTCCCTAACACCTGCTGTTTACTTTTTCATACTTGCCCTCTATAATGCTAATCTTATAATATGGAATTCCACATATACTAAACCTTTCCACTGAGCCCTCTGGAAATCCTACACCATAATTAATGAAATTTCCTTCATCTACATAACTGTCTCATGCTTCTTCCATCTTTGGACTCTTGCTTGTTCTCTTCAAATAATACAACAGCCTTGGAAACTCTTTGTAGTACTGGCTTAGAAATTCTCTGGACAGGAAATAATTACTATGGCACATGGAAATTTCCTGATTATCCCTAAAATCACTCAAGAACTTTTGCTCTTTTGTGGTTCATCCTATTCAAATTTAAAACTTAAACAGATGTGAGAGACTGTGTAGCAGCCAGCACCCCAAGCGTCCTCAGGGTTTACTGTCACCACAGGTTCTTGGATCTGCTTTGATAAAGGAAAGCAACTCGAAATGGATTAGCAAGCTTACTTTAATCAGTCAAACATATATCATCTACCTCGTTCAGGAGAAAAAGGTAAGCACCCTGAACTTCAAAGTATACAGGCAGAATTATCAAGACAGAAACAGATCAAGTACACAGCTTTCCAAACTGTCCAACCATTACATCCATACCAAATCAACATCTGGGTTTCAACATCTGAGTTTTTTCAAAGCCGGGGCGCTCTGGACAACAGCTTTCCAGAATCCAGATCAAATCACAGAACACTTCTAAAAAGTGAGCCCCAAAACAAAGCCTCACATTAGGGCTTATATAGCCTTCTCCTGGCTCAGAGAATCTAACAACCTTCTGGACCCACTGGCAAATCAAAAAGAATCTACTGAAAAACAAGCCTCCCACCCCAGGCTCCAGGTGCACTTTAGCCTAGGGGCAGGGAAGATCTTTAAAATTTAATCTTCATATACATATAGCCCAGAAACTGACAACATAGTTGGGATTTAATGCAAACTTGCTTATTGATATTGGTTAATTGATGAACTTACCTATATGAAATGAGCATGGAGAATTTTGTAAATATTTTTAAAATTGTATTTTGAATATATTGTACTACTTTAGAGGCCTGTGTGTATGTATGTATGTTCACATGTGTGTAAAGGGAAAGAGGATGAAATGTTAGGTTACATATTTTACAAATGGTCATACAAAGGCAACAGACATTAAAAAAAAGGTGAATCTGCATTCAGAAATCTGTTCTCTCAATTCAGTTCTGAGATTTTCATGAACGATGAGGATTTTCTTTTTCTGTTACTGAACTTACTCACTTTTCACTTATAGTATCTGAAGCTGTGTCAATAAAAAACTACATGCCTAATGTTAAATTTTCCCTTATGTATTGTTCTCCTTCAAATACCATCTGCACCTGAACTTGTAGTGAATTAAAGTGAATAAAATATAAGCAAGGTGGGCAGAAGATATGCCACAAGGACAGTCTAAAGTACAACTTACAGCAATTTAGCATAGCCGTGCACTGCTGAGAAGTAAAAGCAGCAGATGGATTATGTTGACATACAGAAATCAGAAATGAGGTGGCTCATTTCTTGTTTTAAAAAAAAAGAACATTGTATGGTCTTTAGGGTAAACACATGCCAGGCTCTCCATGCAATAGCAATAGGTTGATGGTAAGATGACTCTTGAAATTACACATGGATAGAACTAAATTTGGACAGAACTTCATGTTTCACATCTAAATCTTTTTTTCCCCTTCTGTGAATTCAAGGTGAATGACCTAGAGAGTATTTCCTAAAGCAACAAGAATGTCATCTTGTGTTTTTCATAACAGTCAACTTTTACAGCTGTCAGAGCTTATGGATCCAAACAAACTCTGGTTATTATAGTCTGAGAAGTAAATATAGCCTGAATTGTGAGTGACAGGCTCGGGGATAGATGAAATGACAAGCCCCTTGAGGTCAGTGATTATGTTATATCCCCCCTTTTTTTATTGTGTTAGGGAAGTAAATATAGTGACTAAAACATTAGATCTGGAGTGAGGAAGAGCACAGTTGAAATCTGTCATCAGACATTTAATAGTGGTGCAACTCTGGTCAAGTCACTTAATCTCTATCTGCCCCAGTTTCCTCATCTATAAAATAAAGACAATTAAATACAAATAACTACCAAGTTTATTCTGAGGGTAAAATAAGATAATATTTGTAGAGTATCTTGAATACGTCAAGGTGTTATATAAAAGTTAATTGTAAGTATGATTATTTTGGTCTTGACCTATGATTTTTTCATCTCAGTGAGTACATAACTTTGAAAGTTCAGAGATGATAGGCCAATAAATATAGAGTTGGAAGTGGACTTCAATGCCATTTATTCCAACCCCCTCATTTTACATATAAAGAAACTGAGGCATAAGATTAAGTGATTTGCCCAAGGTCACAGAAAAAATAGGTGGCAGAGCAGGAATTTAGACATAGGTCATTTGATTCTATATTCAGCAATATATATATTTTTTTTGTTTTTTTGGAGGGCAATTGGGCTTAAGTGACTTGCCCAAGGTCACATGGCTAATTTTTTGGTGTGTGTGTTAAGTGTCTGAGGTCAGATTTGAACTCAGGTCCTCCTGACTCAAGGACTGGTGCTTTATTCACTGTGCCACTTAGCCGCCCAGTATTCAGCATTTTTTCCATTATGTCATGCTGCTGCTTCCCCCATTGAATGCATATAGAAAAAAATTTAGCAGGTTTTATCAAATTGTATGGGGGCACTGTGATATTGTCGCTTGCATATACTCATATGACTTATGTGTAGAGGAAGCATTTGGACTCAATTATCAAAGGCATGATTAACAGAAAACCAAGTCAGTTAGCATTTTTTTCCCTTCAAATAGACAGGGTTTTCTTTTTCCTTTAAAGGAAAAAGTGCTACAAAAATACAAGGTATTCTTGTTTTACCATTATCATCTTGTTTTATGATATACTATAGATTTTAAACACTTTCTAATTCCCCTGTGTATGCATGTTTACTTGATTTTGTGTCAACTTGCTGGTGTCTCAGAAAGATCAGAGAAATAAGGGTCATATGCTAAGTGGTTTCTTGTACATATCATTTCCCCCACTTATATCATTTTGGTATTGTTGGTTTTATCTTAGTCACTCAAAAATCTATATAAATGAGTTTCCCTCTATAACTGTCCTTTCATTTCTATAGCTAGAATAACTTTTCTCAATTTCTAAGAGGAAATGTTTGAGTTTATGTGACTGCTTCTATAATAAAAAATGTCAAAATACACATTTCTCAAATTAGTTTTATATTCCACAACCACCCATCTCTGTTTTAATGGCTATTTGGCTGTCGGGGATCAGTATTACAACCCATTTGAAACTGTTTTGTCTTGTCGAAAATTGCTCTTCAGTTTTTCCTCAAACATTTCAAATGAAGCAATCAGAACCAAGGTGATCTTGAAGCTCCTAAGGAGAAAAAATATCATAGAAGTGATAGGAGATAGGAGAGCTGCTTTTAATAGTACCAAACTGTTTCTGTTCTATCAAGATGTTCCCTTTCTGCCATCAGTCTTACTGCCCAGGATACATTCTTCATATCTCTTCCCATTCCCCTCATCCCCCCATTTCACAAAACTGTCTTTCTTCAGTCTCTCAAACAATTGTTAACTCACCTTCCCCATGATACCTTGCTTGATTAACTGAAATATAAATTTCCACTAGATCTCAAGCTGTATAAAAGGGAAAGTCTAGTGAATTTCTTTGGTTATCTTTCCACTTAGCTATCCATCTCAGACATCTTCCCTTTTTTTCTACCCCTGTGACACTTCCTTATAAACCAACCTAAAACAATACCCTCTGAATGTGACTTCCAGAGACCATGCCCACCCACTCTCTGGTGAAACTTTGGGAAATATACCCTGAGGCTGAATAGTGAGGTTCAAATGACCTTTTTGGGGACTCAGTTCACTGCAGTAAACAAGGTGATAAATAATTGTGACTAATGGACATCTGAAGGTCTCCAAAGAACTATCTGAAACAGGGAATATGTAGCAATAGCCTAAAGCAACACTGTTTCTGTTACTGGCATAGGAAACTTAATTGACAAAGAGTATAAGAGAAATAATAAGGAACATCTGATCAATTTAATGAGTTCTTCAATCAACCTAATGAGATTACAAGGCATGGACCTTTGTCTAAAGGAATCTAAAGGGCACTTTCCATGGAGACATGTTTTAAACGAGTATATATAACATTCTTCTCATTGATTTTTCAGTAAGTGTGAATTAGGTACTGACATACAGACTCTCTTCAGAGAAGTTACCCTTTCTTAGCATATCTATATGTGAGCTATTAAATGGGACAGGGTTTTTTGGTGGGAACACTTTCTTTTCCCTGGACTGCTAAACTGGAGTGCAATAAGAAGGGAGGAGGGTTTTTCTTCTGTGTTCCTCATCCTTCAAGAATATTAAAAGGATGACTTCTGTAAGAAGTGGATAGCATTGCAGGAATCTGTTTGTCCTAGTTAGCCTGAGAGGGGATTTCTTAGAGCTGCAGTTTTCAGATTTTATATTTTTGCCTTTATTTTTTTTTCTGCCTTTTTATTTTATTTATGAACAAAGGCTAAAGAATCATGATGCTGAGAATAGATGCTTTCAGTTTTGAATGATGTCATTCAAGAATTGAGTACAACCTCAAACGTCCTTCTTCAACTGGTTGCGTAAGGGAATATCCACTGTAATATACTAAAAAATGATGGGCCACTCTGTGTTTGAAGACCTATTAGGAGGAGGAACTCATGATTTCTGAAGGTAAATTATTGTGGTTAAGAACTGTATGGTCTACATATTTGCTTGTTTGTTTTCTAGATTATTCCTTAGTTGTACAGTGGTAGCTAGGAAATATAATATTGGCCTTGGAGATAGAAGACTAGAGGTCTAAGTATTTTCCACAAATTGACTACTTGTACTGGACTAGTCATTTCACTTCCATACCTGTAAAATGAAAATAATATTACCAATGTCATAAAATTTTTCAAATATAAAATGAGATTATATATGTGAATCACTTCGTAAAGTGATATATAAATTCTAGGCATTGTTATGAAGTAATCAGAGAGAAATTTAAAAGAGCAGGAATAAAATATGTCAACAGGGATGTATAGGAGATGGTCTGGTGGAAAGGATTCATGAGAATTGCACAGCCAAAGTGCTCTATTGGTAGCCTCGTGTTCTCAGGAGAATGTAAGGGAAGTCTTTAGCACAACAGATAAAGCCCTTTGGTGAAATTATAGGAGGACATGGTTGAGAGTTTAACAGGGAGGGCATAAGGGGTTGCCAAAGGCATGATTCAAGAGAGGGAGCAAATTGAAGAGATCACAGATGTCTTTGACTATTTAAAAATAAATCTCTTTGGGACTTCCTCTGCATAACAAAAAAAAAAGTTAATAAATCAAGGAAGGTTCATAAGCTACAATTTTCAGTAGACATCAATGCACAGAATAACCTCTATGTGGGATTACTTTATTGAGAACAATTGTATATTGTGCAAGGTGACAGAATTCCCATAGTGGTTTCATATTCTAAAGGGTTTACATGCTAGAAGTAAATGAAGGTTTAGGATACAATGGTAGAATTGTGATTACATCTGTTTAAAAGTAACTTCAATGATAATATTATCAACTTATAATAAAACTACTTTCATATGCATTTCTGAAATCTTTCAGAAAATTTTTTACATGGCTTGAAACTATATATTAGGGAAATTAATTTATAGAATGTCACTTAATTCATCATAAATAATAAGGTTGCAAAGAATTATATCACAGACATTTGTAGAAGTTGGTGATTCTTACTGCTCCCTAGAATATACTTTGGATTCAAAAGCTTGGGTTCAATCCCTGATTCAACTACTTCCTAGAGTAATAATGTTGGTATAATTAACAATATTGAAGGAAGCTTTATGTGACTTATGATACATTGCATGGGGACCACACTCTGTAATTGCTATAGATAAAACTCTGGGTCTCTAATGATATATCTTATTTAGAAAACTTTCTGGGCTTCCCAAACTCCTCTTACCCTAACTACTTTCACAGTAAACAGTGGAGATATGTTACAAAAATTTCTTGGCATTAAGTGCAAATGTTAAAGTAGACAAGGCACATTATGGTAACACATATTACTAACAGGAAATGTAAGAAATATAAAAATGATAATAATATAAATAATAATTTTCAATTGAGAGGGAGGAATTCATAGAATCAAAACTGTGTTGGGGTCCCGGTCCTTACTCCAGCATTATCTTACATTATACCAGGTCTTCGGATGTCTCTGGCTTCTTGTCTCCATGAAGAACTTACCCCCACAGAACACCCAGGGACACAGAAAGTATGATGTAAACCTGTTTATTCCATTATAGCTTAACAGCACCATAAGCAAGCACAGGAACAGGCACAGGAACTAACTCACTTTCAGGTGGAACTGGAACTAACTGAACTCCCTCAACTCACTTCCTCCACTCCCAGGCAGAACTGGAACTAAGCAGGAACTAACTCACTTCCTCTATCTCCCCAATTTATATGCCTTGTGGGGGCATGCCTTGTGGTGCCAATCATGTTCTTTCCTGAGTACGTTGTAAGAGACCAAGAAGCAATGTCCTTCCCCGAAGTCCTTTATGCACTGCCACGCAGAGTATCACTCTTGTGTCACTGTGCCCAAAACTCCCTTGTCCCTGGTTGGTTAACCCCCAGGCAAAGCTGTCCCAACAATGTCCCTCAGAAAGCCACATGCACCCCCTCTGGCTGCCCCCTTGTCACCTGTCATGTGGGAGCCAGTCGTGCACTCTCCCGAGTGCAAGGCAAAGGAGTATGTGTTAAGAGGAGTCCGTGTTTATGGGGCATGCTCAGTGCCACATCAGCCTTTCCCAACCCAGCAGAGTCAGCCTCCACGACCCTGCGCTCAATGCCATATCGGCCTTTGCAGCCTGGCAGAGTCGGCCTCCATATCTCCAAGCCCCTGCTCCTCAGAGGTCACGTGCACTCCCTCTGACATCTTGTGACTGCCACTGTGTCTCTCACACTCGTGGTCCTAATATCTCCCTTTTCTTGTTTTGCAGGTGACTGCCAAGGGGAATAGCCATAGCGACAGGATGTCTCAAGCTTGCCTGCAAAATAGAAAAAGCACAGCGAAATGCAAACAACCAATGATAACTTAAATAGCCACCAGAAGCTTCATCCAAGGTTCACACTCAGGGAATTTATTCCCTCTTCTCCACCACCGTGGCTTCCGAGCACCTGGACCTCTCTTTTGCCTCTTTTTCTTCTTCTCTCTCTCCTTCCTGCTGTTGGGAGTAAGGTCAGATGTTTCTAGCCGGAACCCAACTTCCTTCTTTTTTGTTTTGTCCATCTGGAACAACATAAGCATATCCTGGTCCCCATGTTAGAACCCACCCTGGACCATGCCATTGGCCTTTCATAGCTTTCCACATCACTCGATTCCCCTTTTCTTTGTCTTCTTTTATGTGCATCCCTGCTCTCAGTGAACTCCATTTGGGCATAACATGCCAAAATTTTAAGGCAGGGGTTAGGTCATCGTTCCCCAATTTTAAATAATTATAGGTATACACTGCCATATGTAATGCTGTTTGCATCACTTTTCTC
>NW_027186320.1:6304396-6316030 GCF_028583685.1 Petaurus breviceps papuanus
AAGAATAGGAAGGCAAAAGGGAATGGGTCAACCTTATTCCTATTGAATCTGGCTTGAGGAGGGAGGGAAATACACACTAAATAGGGGATCTCACCCTCCAGGAGAATGGGGGGAGAGGATGTGAGAGGGGATGATGGAAGGGAGGGCAGGCTGGGGGGGAGGGAAGTTGGAAGCACCCACTTTTGAAAAGGGACAGGATCAAAGTAGAGAATAGAACAAGTGGGATGTGGGATAGGAGGGAGGGAAATATAGTCAGTCTTTTACAATATATCTGCTATGTTATTTTTTTGCATTAGCCACACATGTACAACCTATATTGAACTGCTTATCTTCCCAGTAAAGGTGGGTGATAAGGGAGGAAGGGAATGAATCTGGAATTCAAAGTTTTAAAATCAAATGTTTAAATATATATATATACTATTATCAATATTGTTTTACATGTAATTGGGAAATATAGAGATCCACCATGCCCTACTGGCAAAGTTGAAACGGGTATGGGAGAAAATATGGGAGAGAGCAGATCAGAGGTGGGGATATCCTGTGGGACTGCTGTTTTGGGGGTTTGGTGGGGGGAAAACGGGGAGAAAATTTGTAACTCAAAATCTGGCGGAAACGAATGATGTAAATCAGAAGTTAATAAAGCATTTAAAAAATGAGGAGAAACAGAAAGATACACACAGAGTTAATAAATAAGAGGCTGGAAAAGTATCTATTATATTTCAGCTGAAGTAAAAAAAAAATAAGGGGTAGCAATCATGATCTGAGACAAAACAAAAATAGGTACAAAAAATGGGGTTAAGTGACTTGCCCAAGGTCACACAGCTAGTAAGTGTTAAGTGTCTGAGGCTGGATTTGAACTCAGGTCCTCCTAACTCCAGGGCCAGTGCTCTATTCACTGTGCCACCTAGCTGCCCCTCAAACCATTTTTTTTAAAGTTAAGGAAAATAATAGAATTTTTTTTTAATTCAGATATGATATATCTCAGGAGAATGTTGAATAGGAATAGAAAGGAGAATACCTATTGCTCAATTGTATATGGCACCTTCACAACAATCAACCATGTATGAGGGCATTAAAAACTTAATAAACAAATATAAAAAAGCCAAAAAAAAAAAAGAAGAATTTTTTCAGCATTCTATTTGCCCTCTCAACTATAGCCTGCCCTGTTGGATTATATAGAATACCACAAATGGTGGCGAATTTGAAATTCATCACAAAATTTTGCAAAATTTTTGGCTGTATAGGAGGGACCATTATCTGTTTTTAAAGTATGTGGGACTCCCACAACACTAAAGCAATAAAACATATGTGCAATTACATGCTTAACTGCTTCTCCGGGTTGTATGGAATCCATAAGGAATCCAGAATGTGTATCAGCAGTTACATGTATTAATTGCTGCTTCCAATGAGTAATATCCATTTGCCAGATTTCATTAGGTCTTTCTCCTATAGGATTAGAAGAGGAGTGAGAGGAAGGTGGTCTTAATGGTATGCAATCTAAACAGTGTTTCACAATATCAGCAGCTTGTTGGCAGGATATACCATAAAGGTGTCTTAATGATCGTGCAGACAGATGGAATCTATTATGTGCTGCTATAGCTCTTTCCTCGGGAGAAAGAGTCCCTATACATATTGATCCTAGTAAAGCATCTGCCACTTTATTCCCTTCAAATATCGGTCCTTTTCCAGCCATATGTGAATGGATATGCATGATATATATATAGGCGCCTTCAGTTGAAATAGGTAAATAGGTGTTCTTGCACCAACAGGAGCAGTTTCGGGATCTTATATGCTGTCTGATTAATAAAAGTATCGGGTAGCATTTTGATAGCATTATGGGCATACAGATTATCTGTCACTACATTAAAAAGGGGATGAAATTTCTCTATAACTTTTATGATAACCCATAGTTCATTTTTTTTTGAGTGGAATTAAAGGGTGTATCCAACACTAACTGTATTCTTAATTGAGGACAATAAATGCTGGCCTTCCCTTGCTTAGTGGCATCTGTAAAGACATTAGGGCCATCCACTGGAATTTTGCTAATAATACAATGTGGCATAGTTACTTTAAACTGCTGAAACACCTGGGCTAAAATAGGTAACTTTGGAGAACTTTGAAGACAGTATGGAAATAAATCCAAAACATCATCAGCTTTCCCTGCCTGGATAGACTCTACTAAGCCTTTGATCCATATTTTTGGTGGTGTCCAGTGACCATAATAACTCTTTGAATCGCCCTCGTGGCAAATTCCTTTATAAGTTCTAATTTAGGAACCAAAGAGTGTCCCCTACGTTTAGGATATATCCATTCAATAATTCCATGACTTTGAAAGATTGCTCCAAACAGAGGCTCATCTTGTAGGCAAGTAACATACACTTCTTCCCCTGCCCTCAATCTAACTGTGGAAGCCCCAAAAGCTTTCTGGATCTGAGACAAAGCTGTTAAAGCCTCAGGAGTACATCTCCTAGGGGACCTCAGGTCGGAATCTCCTTTCAACAAATCATATAAAGGTGCCATCATGGATGGAGGAATTGGCACAGTGGTCCTAACCCACTGTGTGCTCCCTACTAAGCGTTGGAAATCATTGAGGGTCTTATATTTTTGGGGCTGTATCTCTGGGGCCTCTTTCCTCACCACAACATCCGTTAAAACATATCCCAAATATTTAAAAGGAGGCTCTGACTGTATTTTTTCTGGGGCTACTATTAGCCCTTGTTCAGACAAGGCTTGTAATACTTTTTAAAATTGTTTGTAGCTTTTCCTGTTTTTCTGTAGCCAATCCACTAGGTGTCAGTGTAGCGCCGTCCCTTCCTAGATAGGATGGGAATTGCAGAGGAGGTGGGGGAGGAGACAGCCCACATTGCACAAAATAAAAAATTAAGTAAACTTCCAATGCAGCTGTGAGCACCTCCACCTGTGCTCAAAGTTTGTTCACTTCCTGCTTTCCCTTCCTCTCTGGTCCGTACTGGTTTATAAACCTGCCTCTCATAAACCTCTGTGTCCGTGGGTCCAACAACTGGGAGGTACAAAGTCTGACCCATGTGTTTTTTATTCCCTTCCCGCTTCCTACTTAAGGCTTCTAGCCTTTAAGTAAGGCTGTGGGGGTCTTCCGAACAAGGTCTTTATATCGGTCCCTGTTCGGACGCCAGCTGTTGGGGTCCCGGTCTCAACTCCAGCCTTATCTTACCTTATACAAGGTCTCCCAATGTCTCCAGCTTCTTGTCTCCAAGAAGAGCTTACCCCCACAGAACACCCAGGGACATAGAAAGTATGATGCGAAGCTGTTTATTCCATTATAGCTTAACAGCACCACAAGCAAGCACAGGAACAGGCACAGGAACTAACTCACTCCCAGGCAGAACTAGAATTAAGCAGGATCTAATTCACTTCCTCTGTCTCCCCAATTTATATGCCTTGTGGGGCCAATCATGTTCTTTCCTGAGTACGTTGTAAGAGACCAAGGAGCAAAGTCCTTCCCCGAAATCCTTTACGCACTGCCACGCAGAGTATCACTCTCATGTCACTGTGCCCAAAACTCCCTTGTCCCTGGTTGGTTAACCCCCAGGCAAAGCTGTCCCAACAACGTCCCTCAGAAAGCCACGTGCACCCCCTCTGGCTGCCCCCTTGTCACCTGTCATGTGGGAGCCAATCGTGCACTCTCCCAAATGCTGGGCAAAGGAGTATGTGTTAAGAGGAGTCCGTGTTTATGGGGCACACTCAGTGCCACATCGGCCTTTCCCAACCCAGCAGAGTCAGCACCCATGACCCTGCGCTTAATGCCATGTCGGCCTTTACAGCTCGGCAGAGTAGGCCTCTATATCTCCAAGCCCCTGCCCCTCAGAGGTCATGTGCACTCCTTCTGACATCTTGTGACTGCCGCAGTGTCTCTCACACTCCCGGCCCTAAGAAAACTGAATCTTGATTTGAAATCTCAATTTTAGTGCTGTTTCTGCCACTAATAGTGACACATTTGTTTGGGACACAATCTCTCTTTGTCTCATTTTCCTAATAATAATAAAAAAATAAAGTTGTTGGAATATATCTCTGATTTCTTCCATTTTTAGAATTCCAGAAGTCTTTTAAATAAAGGTTTCTTGAGATATATTTAAGCCCCTCTAATGCAAAATATTATTTTCAAATACTCTTTTTTTTATTTTAAATTTTCCATGTGTTCATGTAGAGTCAGTTTCTCATGGCCAGGCAGCAGAAGATGGTGACACTGATCAAATAAAAATATCAACTATATTCATAATGGAGTGGGACCATTGATTTTTCAGTGGGCTTCCCCTTACACCTTCCTATTAACTGGGGCCCTAGCCTATAGACTGGTGACATGTTACTGTCATAGTGGATGCCAAAGTACTAATTTCTATGCTATGTACTTATAACACAGAGACAAAAAGTTAGCTATGAATTTGAAAAAGATCTAGCTAATGTAGTCAAGAATAGTTAGTAGGATTCCCATCTATTTATACATTGTTGAACTTTTTTTTCCCAGAGCCTCGTGAAACTAATCACATTTTTAAGGGTCTTATACAGTCTCTAGTTTGATTTCTAAAATCCAAATGCAAAATTTTCAAATTCTTTTTATTTCTAGTGGTCAAATTTAACAACTTTTTTTCTGACAATTTCCAACATTTTTTTTGGCCACAACTTTTTTTTACACTACTTGCAACATCATCATCGTCATCATCATCTATTTTGTCATCTTTGTTGTCATCAGGGGTGGCTAGGTGGTTCAGTGAATAGAACACCGGCCCTGGAGTCAGGAGAACCTGACTTCAAATCCAGCCTCAGACACTTAACACAAAAACTAGCCATGAGACACTGAGAAAATCACTTAACCCCAATTTCCCTCCAAAAATGAAAAAAAAAAATCTTTGTTGTCATCATTGTCTTCTCATTATTTTTTTTTTTTAGCAAGCTCTAACTATTCAAGACCAAATCACTTTAGGGCTTTCATAATACTTCTCATATGATAACTAATCTCATGCTTCCAATTTTGTGAGATTGGAGCCTTTTTTACAACTATTTTAATAATGAGGGAACTGAGGCACAGTAGATGGTCAAATGACTTTCCCAGAATCACACAGTTAGTAAGTGTTTGAGGCTAGATTTGAACACAGGTCTTCCTGATTCTATGTCCAGCATTTTATCCACTACATCACCTAGGTACTTCTTGCATATACTGATTGTTTTAAGCAAATGAATAAACATTTTGGAATGTATGCTCACCTTCTACAAGATCATTAAAAACATCTGTGGGCAACTTTAGTAGCAAACAAAATGAAGAGATTGCAATGTATCCTATCCTGTTACCACATGATTTATTTTTCTACACTTAGGTTTCTATATTTTGAAGTTTTTCATTCCAAGCAATTCAGAGAATATAAACACTTAGAATGGCAATATCTATGAAAAATAGGTACTTTTATTTTTGTGAATTGATATAACACCTTGATGATTATAGACAAGAATTCTTTGATAACACATCAATTCCAATATAGGTTATTTTCTAATTCTCAAGTTGATGATGTGATCTGTATTGATAATAAGGAAACTTGTCATATCTTAGTTTAAGAAAAAAATGATCATGTGATATATAATACTGCCCAACTAATTATGTATTTTTTGTGTATTCCATAGGGGCTATATTCTTGTAAACTACTATGTTACATAGTTTGTATTTTTTCAACAAGTATTTTTAATAAGTATTTGTTAAGTACCTACTATGTGACAGGCACTATGCTAATTATTGGGACACAAAAAATAAAGCTATTCCTACTCATCTACTCATGATGAGGTTACATTCCAATATTACTTTTATAATCTGTATTAGTCAAAAAGGCCAGACCTAAAGATAACCTTTCAGTAAGGGACTTATGTCAATGACTGAGGCACAAATTGTCATCACAAATTTTGCCATTCTCTCAAACAAAATTGCATAAAAGTTGTCCTTTTATTCTTTGTTAATGGTTAAATTCAGTTGAGCATTGCCTATGGTGAACCTTTTGATTCTTCTCTTAAATCTTAGTCATTTCTTAAACTTTTTCCATAGGAAATAAACACTTTTAATTATTCTAATAATCTAGTGCCACATAACTATTTTTAGATTTCATTATTACTCTGGGAAGTGGTATCTGATTTTTTTTCAAAAATATTTCTTTAACTTTTACATTGTTAATCATATATTCTGAGAATATATGTCAACACTATTTTCTTCTTTTTTGACAAGGAATAGTAATCTTATAGTTGACTTGGGGTGATGGACCCTATAAAAAATTATTTTACAAGTTTTGGTCGGATACTTCCAAAATCATTGCAGTCTATTTTACTGTATATATAAGTGTTTATGTGTATGCATATATGTGTATGCATATGTATGTGTATATGTATGTATATTTCTGTGTGTATATATGTTCCATATATAAACATACATACATATGCATGTGTGAATGTATTGTTTGTGCAGTGTCAACATGATATTCACAGCACCTACAGCATCTTTGAATATAATGGTGTAATTCTGAATCATAAAATATAATGACTCCCCACATGGAAAACAGAACCAAAACATTCATTCAAACACCAGAAAACCAAATCCCAACACCAGAAAGCCAAATCCACCAAAACAGCAAAGAAATCTATTTACAATAGCAATGTAGAGGGCACCGCCAACCCCAAGTCTTCCTCCTACTAGAACATTCCCACAAATGAACACTTACAGCTCTGATTGCCTGTTTTCTCTCTCTCCCTCAGCTCTAACTGCTCTGAACAACTTCCTCTGGACTCTGCTCAACCCTTCCTGCTCCACATCTCTTCTTACCCAATTTAAGATTTTATTGGCAAAAGTTTAGTGGAATGGTTTGCCATTTTCTTCCCCAATTCATTTCACAGGTGAGAATAGTAAGGCAAGCAGGGTTAAGTGATAGACAAGGATCATACAGCAAGTAAGTGCCTGAGGCCAGATTTGAACTCAGAAATATGAGTCTTTCTGACTCCAGGCCTGACACTCTATCCACCATGTCACATAGCTGACCCATACTTTTATTTACCTAATCTTAAAAGCAATAGTAGAAAAAATGTACACACCTTTCACATAATTGTTTCAGGGAATGATGAAATTCATTTCCAAACACACAACACTGAAAAATTCCACATGAATCTACTATAGTACCTAATATTTAGTTTTTCTAATGAATATTGGCATTGCTAATAATTATAGCCTTGAATTATGAGACTGCCATATATGTTCAATATATTCTTTCATATTTTTATTTCAAAAACTAATAATCTATAGGATTTTTAGACTAATTTGCTCACTTCAGATACCAGCCCCTTGTGCATTGTAAAAAATGTTACATTAGGGGAATCATGAATAAGCAGTGGAACAAAGATCTGTTCTCTGGCATATATAGAGAAACCTATTATGCACATTAACCATTCAAGGTTTCTAATTTATAGAACACCCAGTCAATTTTTCGGGCTATTAGATTATTCCTAAATCAGTCTTTTTAAAGGATATATAAAGATTAATGCATAAACAAATAAGAGTAATTTGCAGTTATTAACAATGACCAATATTAAGATCTCTATGCAAAATAGTACCTTTTAGATCTTCCCTGTCATATCTTACAATTATTTTCTCTCTTTAATTTTTTTCTTTTTATCAAAGGATAACCTTTCCTCTTTTTTCCCTATAGTGCTGGAATGCATTGCTTGAATCTTCAATTCTTATATTTTTATTTTTTTATTGTTGTTGCTATTGTTTTAAACTTCTAGATTACAGCTTCCAATATTTCCCAGGTTCATGACTCTGAATATGCCTATTTGAGTCTTTATATGATCCTTGGCCATCTTTCCCAAATTCCTTTTTCCCCTCCATATTTTTGAAGTTTTTGAAGCTTTGTGACTTGGTTCTCTGAATAACAATTCAATCTTTTGTAGTTTCCACTTATACTTTTCCTCTCCCAAAATGTCATCTGTGGAGGTCCAGTTTTTATTCACAGCGTTGAGAGGATGAATTACAAAAAATATTAATGGAAAATAATAACCTTTCTAAGAAATAGTGAGAGGTGTATTTGTGATAGTAATGGCAATTAAAGATTCCCCTGTATTGGCTTGGTTTTCAAACTGATTGTGTTAAAACCCAGAGTTTGTTGATCCCACCTGTGGGATGGGCTTGTTGATGTGAAAAGAAAGTCCTGAACTGGGAGGAGCTGGTGATGTAGATTTGGAGAGACACTAGAGAGAGGCGGAAGATCTTTTTGGAAGCAGCACCTCGTGGAGAGAGAGAGACTAAGAGAATTGCTGGTGGCCGCTTTGAATTGCCCTGGACTTTTGAGACCTGCCCTCTGAGCTGCCAAGGACTGAGGAGACATGGCTGTTTTGCTGGTACTTTGTCTGTCTGTTTTGATGTTGTTTTGCCAGATTTGTCCACTGGTGAAAGACAGTCCTTTTGTTGAAGAAGTCCTGGAACCTGGCATTTGGTTAAGAAGCCCTGAGACTGTCCTGCAGACAGAGAGTGAATACTGTCCACTGGTGAGGGACAGTACTGTTGTTGCAGGGGTCTGGGGACTGTCCTGCAGACAGAGTGAATACTGTCCACTGGTGAAGGACAGTGCTGTTGTTGCAGGGGTCTGGGAACCTTTCTGTTGGTTCGGAAGCCCTGAAGAAGGATTTTCTTGTTGTATGTTTACAGAAATCCTGGGAGAGGGCTTTGCTAATGTGTTCAGGGGTTCTAGGACTGTTCTACAGACAGAGGATAAATTCATGAAGGGACTGGCAATGTATCTTATGGCCTTGCTAAGCCTTGTCTCCCCAGGAACTAAGATTGCTGAGAACTTGCCTCGTGTCAAGATGAAGAAAAGACCTCCATTTGGGTATTAAGTGCTGTGTTTAAACTTGATGTAACTCTGGGGTAGATTCAGTTGTGATCCAGGGGTGGGGAACTTTTGACCTTTTTGTGTTCTATGGTTGAGCAAATGAATGTATTTTACTTATGTTTGGAAACTAATCTCCATTTGAGAAGAGGGGCTTTGTGGTGGACTAAATGAAGGTATAGCCTAGGGGTGGAGAAGTATTTAGACCAGGGATTTCGTAATTGATTGAATGATTGGAAGGTCCTGGGGTGGGGTAGTACTTGGAGATTATTTAATCACACTTAGTAAATGCTGTATTTTGAATGATGTCATGTTTTGATCTTCTCTGTTCTTGGTTTGTTACTGAATAAAATAGAGAGCACCTATGCTGGTATTTTGAACCTGGGAAGTTGCCTTCTTTTGGCATTACATTACAGTATTGTACATTGTTGTATGTATTTGGGCACATAATTTAAACCAACCTCTGTATAAACTGTGTTTATAGCATGCTTGTGGGGCAAGGGAACATAGCATTGTGCCTTAATTTAATTTAGATTTTGCAAGTTGGAAATCTAAACATAATGATACTGTCAGTTGGTGATATTCAGACAAAATTATCTTCTTTAGCTTCATGAGTGGAATACTTTAGAAACTTTCCTAGGACTAAGTAAAAAAGACTTTTCCATCTGTTTAGAATAGAACTGTACTTAATTGTGTTAATCCTTTTTTGGTGGTATTGATAAGGTTATAAACCACAAGCAGATAGGTTTGCAACCAAGTAATAAATGTTTCCATTTAATTCCATTCATTTCAAGTTCAGTTTGCTTCATGAGTTTTTCTTGAGGTGCTTAATGATGTGTGATCAAGAGAAATATCTTTTCAAATCTACTGCATGACCTTACAGTAATCTAATAATTTTCTTTCTATAAACATATCTATACTTAAATAGATATTATAGCTGAAGATAGTTCTTGTAATTTAGCTCCAGGTATTTACTGGTCTCACATTTAAAATATTTTAACATTTATAGTTAATTGTATTTGCAAATTATATTTCATTAAAATAGTAACAAATCCTTTGATTATTGCAATGTTTAAATAGCTAGAGGCTATTTTAAATCCACTTTGTAGGAAGCTGCATAATTCACTTCCAATTTGTTCTGAATACCTTAAGATATCAGTTTATTTAATTTCTTAGAGAATTATTAGAATTGTCACTCATGTAGAGCACAGGAAAACATTAATAATTTTTTCAATGATAATCATATAAATAAAAATATGTTGGTGAAGTTGGGAGAAGTAAAATATTTGGAGCTGCTGAATCTCTTGATTTCTTGAGAACTTAGTTCTTAGTTGTATTTACTAAGGCAGCTAGTTATCTATTAAAGGATATTTTATTACTTTTCTCATTTATCACCATTAGTAGTCTTTATAAAATATCACTTTGTCATTCAAACCTCTTGCTTTTTGTAATTCATATGCCTCATTATAAAGAATGTAAGAATTCAATGGTAGCCTCTGTTATCTGGTTCTTTCAAAAGCTATCTAACTGAAAAATAAATACAGATCTCTAGGAGGCATTAGATTTTTTTTAAGAGGCAATTTTTCTCCCCCAGGCACATAATTTTGAAATCTATTTCTCTAGCTCTAAAAAGTCATTTGAATTTGAATCATGTTTTGCCATGTGCTTGCGAGATATTTCCATTCAAATGTGCTATGGTGTTTCAAACTCAACAAATCAGGAAAGGAACTTATTATGGTTTCCTCTTACTTTGTTCACTTACCCTAGCAATGTATTTTCCAGGGATGTACACCTAGCTTTGATGTATGTACTTCTGGAGCAAGCTCAGTGTTTGGGAGGTTTCAAAAGAGTGTGTAAGAGAAGAAGTATACAATTACCCATCAGACTGAAAGTCTACAGAGCCATTGTGCTGATCTATTTGTTGTATGACTATGAAATCTACACAATGTACCAGTGCCATGCCAGAAAATCAACCTCTTTGTTTTGTATTGTGCTGCGAAGATACTGAAGATCTCCTGGTGAGTTAAGGTACCAGACACTGATATCATTCCTCAAGCTGAACTGCAAAGCATTCAAACTCTACTGCACAGAGGGCAACACCAATGGACTGGCCACGTTGTTTGATGGCCAAAGGTATATTTGCCTAAAAGACTATTTTACAGAGAACTCACAAAAGTCAAGTGTTTACATGGAGATCAGAAGAAGTGACACAAGGACACTTTCAAAGTCATTCTGAAGAAATTTCATGTAAATTTAATGCATTGAAGGCACTGGCACAGGATCATTCAGCATAGTGTATCCTTTTCAAAGAAAGTGTGGTGCTTTATAAGCAAATCAGAATTGCAGTACCTCAAAAGAAATGTGAGATAAGCAAATATAAAAAAGTGTCCATTCCAAATGATTATATGCACTATATGTGCCTGACCTGTGCTAAAGCTTTCTGAAGTTGTGTTGGTTTCATCAACCACAGACACACTGTATATTGATTCCAACATCATGATTATGTTTTGGTTCTCTTTGAGCATGAAAAATAATAATGATTCTCTTTTTGTAATTTTCTTGCATTGCTCTCCTCCTTCTTCTTGTTCTTGTTCTCCTGCTCCTCCTCCTCCTCCTTCTCCTTCTTCTTCTTGTTCTTCTTGTTCTTGTTCTTGTTCTTCTTGTTCTTCTTGTTCTTGTTCTTGTTCTTGTTCTTGTTCTTGTTCTTCTTCTTCTTCTTCTTCTTCTTCTTCTTCTTCTTCTTCTTCTT
>NW_027186320.1:6316040-6330352 GCF_028583685.1 Petaurus breviceps papuanus
TCTTCTTCTTCTTCTTCTTCTTCTTCTTCTTCTTCTTCTTCTTCTTCAAAACATTTTCTATTTCTGTGTTTGTGTCTTGAGATTCCCTGCTTCCATAGAAGCTTTTCATTTTTAGGTCCTTTGTTGTTAATATTGTTGTTTCATTTCCCCCACCTATGTCTTGCTCATTTTTCTAGCCTATTTCTTGACTTTGGACTTTTTGTTATCATTGGGCTCTGCTCACATCCAGGGGCCTATAGGTTTTTGATGCTTCCAAGGTGGAGTGATACTTGGATGGTTTTCACTACTATCCTTCTGGTTTTTACTATGGTCCTTAGCCAGTTAGGACTTCTCTGCCACCATAGATGTCAATTGTTCCTTTCTACGCTGGAGCTATGTGACCTAAACCTCAGTATTTGGAGAAGGATCTAACAAATGATCCCAGGTCCTGCACTCAGCACTAGCAAAGAAATCCTTTGTAATATCTTTGGGACCAAGAATTTAGGCTTTTTACTATGTTTCAGTGCTGATCATTCAGTGTTGCCACTGCTATTGCTGCTATCTCTTCCAGGCCCCACAGCCAGTATTCATCTTCCACGTGAGCTCCCTGTCAGCTCTCAACACAGTGTCTGGAGGCAAAGTTCTCTTTCTGTCCTCCTTAGCTTTCCTAAACTAAAAAAATGAGATACTCTGAATTATTTTTGTTGTTACTATTGCACATATAATTTTTTTCAAGTCATTTTTTAAAGTTGTTTAGAAGGTTGAACTAGGAGAGTTCAGCAGAAATACTCAATTTCTGCCTCCATTTTGAATGAAGAGTAATTTAGCATTAGTTTTTGCCTGCCATATAATGCTGTTTTCATTTTTAGCTCTTAGTCAATTAAAATCTTCAGATCTTTTTCAGCCATACATTTCCCCCATTTATACTTGCAAAGATAATTTTTCAACTAACTGCTATAATTTATATGTATTACAGTTAAATTCCATTTGATTCTATTAGACAAAATATTCTTACCTTATGAGACCTTTTTGTATCTTGACAGTGGTATCCAATGTGTCAGTTATCCCTTGAAGTTTTCAGTCATCTGTAAACTGGATACTTTTTTTTCTTATTTTGTCTTTAAGTCATCAACAATGGCAATAATGAAAATATTGTTATATTTATCTAGAGTTTTATTTCTGCTTCATGTTGCATTGTTGTAGTCAATTTGTGTATTTCTGGAATATAAAATCATGGATTTAGAGCTGAAAAGGTACCACTCTCATGGTTCTTGATGTTTTCTTCCCTTTTTAACACTTAAAATAGACTGTCCAAATTTCCTCTGAATTTATCAGACTAAATAATCCTTAATTCTTAGTAATATTATGCAATATTAATATGTCAAAAATTGTATACTCATTCCCCCAACCATTTGGAACATTTTTGGTTTCCAACTTTTTGTTATTATAAGTAATGCTAAAACAAACATTTTTCTTTCATATGAGTCTCTTATCTCTAATGTGTTTAGATTCAATGAAGAAATCCCTAGATCAAAATATTGAATAATTTTGTAATTCTTCTTTCATAATTCTATATTGTTTTCCAGAGTGCTTGCAATAATTCATAGTTCCATCACCAGTGAATTAGCTTGCTTACTAGATGTCACTTTAATCTAATGTTTACTTCCCAAATCATCCTTTTTTTCCCCTTCCAAAACCCTTCATTCAAATGGGAGTTATAATGAATATGTTATGTGTACCCACAAGGTCCTTAATTTGAAACCCAAGACTTCATTATCCCTAACATTATTTTCAGTATTCTTGCTAACATAATGATGTATGTCTTTGAGATGTATTACTCGTTGAACAGAAAATAAAAGAAGGTTTACTTTAACTCAACAAGGACATGAAACAAGAATAAAGTATCAGTTAGCTTCTATAGATACAGCATTCTTCATCTTTATACGGAAAAGTGTCTGGTCAGCAGACCATTGTTGACTTGTGTGGTCTTTAGACATCTATTAAGTAAGAGGAGCCTTAAATCCATGTGGATGAGATTGTTTTAGACACTTTGGTAACCAGAAAATTTCATCAAGAGAGGTAAATGCCTATCGGTTTCCAAGAATAGTTTTGTTTTGTTTTTGTCTTTTCCCCAAACAAGGAAAGTAGTCCTTGTTTGGGGAAATTGACAAACCACAATCATATTGCAATCTTTTACAGACTTTGCACCATTTATATCATTTCAGAGATAATCTTCCTGATGTAGACAGTTTCAAGGGAAAAAGAAAGAAAAAAATCTATATATGAAGTATATAGAGTTGTATGGATATATGTATGTAAGCATGTGTAGATGAATGGATGGGTAAAATCTCCCACCCTTCTCCTCCAAGTGTCATCTTAAATAAAGAAGAAAAATATATAGAGAACAAAAGGCAGAAGTATTAGTCTTTTATTCTCTTGCTCAGAAAGGTCCACCACAGATATTAATGATCTGGTTCATGGGGTGAGTGATGCCATTTCTGACCTGTAACTGTAATTCCAAGGTAATGGCACAATTATTTTAGTAATACAACGTGGTAACAATGAGCTGGAATAGTACTAATAGCAGTACCAAGAATATCAAAGACAGATCACAAATGATGGGTCTTCTTCCACAGTCAAGTCAATTTTTCATCACACATCAGGGCAATTTATATTAAAGTGACTAAGCATTCATAAGCATGAGACCCTCCTGTGCAACCTGAGTTGATACCAAAGATCTTTCCAGGCCACCATCCTCTAAGTAGTCCTTGCTGGATCAGTAACCAAAACCCTCCCTGAGAGAATGAGGGACATGATATTAGATATGTGACCCTGTACAAGCCTCTATGGAGAGACTGCCTCTGTTCCTCCATAGATACTAAATAATGATCCTCCCTGACTCTCATCTCAGGTGTCAGATTTGCCACCAAGGCAGCTAGGAGAATCCTCTCTCTTCCAAGTAAATATAAATTTACCACACTTACATAATAGTTTCACCTTCCCCTGCTATTAGAATATAAGCCATCTCCCAACAATTCTACCTCTTAATTTGCCAAGCCCTTTCTGGAAAGGAGCTATACAAACAATTCCAGAATGAAGGATGTCTTCCAATTGAGAGGTATCTAAATTATTTCTGTAGGATTCTCAGAGACCCCTGAAGGGGCAAAGAACCTAAAGACAATGTAACTATGCCATGGGAGACCGAATAAGGCAGAGCCATAGAGAACTAGCTGGAACTATATTATTAAAAAAAACCAGTCCATTCTTATAAGGGTAAGTCTTCTAAGAAACTGAATTATGGAAACCACTGAATCAGAAAGACTCTCCATTTCCTAGGGTAGTATTGATTTGCTATAAACATGGTTTCCAGAGTTCAGATACTTGACCAGAGAAATCAGCACATGATAGCATGACTGCTGTTTGGCAAGAGCAAACCTCTTGTTTTGAGATGGGAAAGTTTCATTTTGCAAGTATGAGACAGGTACATATCTATTTGGGTTAAGTGCAAGCTATGTCTATAATGTGAAACCCAGTAGGGAAGGCTATAGTTTTATTTAGGGAGATCAATTGCTCCTATGCTCAGCAAACTAAGGCATTATTATCCCAATGTCCAACTTGGATATTTAGGATGCAATGTCTCACGTGTTTTTACATGCCCCTCCAAAGAACTTTCATTCAGTATAAGGCATTGTAAAGATTCCTACATAAAGGTGAGATTCTTTGACTTCTAGTCTTGTCTTCTTCAGGCTCTAGACGATAAGACTTGATCTATGACTATTGTACAGGAATTGGTGTGGTTGTACCACCCCTCAAGGGAATTTAACATGCTGGACATACAGAGCAGAACTCAACAAACTGGAAGGATTTGCCATAACCTTATTCCAATGGCTATCAGATTAGTTGTTGCTGAGGTCCTATTGAATATGCTTCTGCCATAAAAGGTGGAGCCATAAGAAAACCCAGTAAAATGACTTTCCTTAGGAGCAAGGTACTTATAGGTGTAAATATTTTGGACTAGTAAAGGAGGCCTGGTACTGGAATCTGGACTGGATGCCTCTGTCTATGGAATAGTCACAACCAGTTTCTGAAAGGCACTAACAGTAGAGTGACTCAAACAAGTAGGATTTTGGAAGCACTATTTCCATTTAACAAAAGAAGACTACTGGGCCTCACAAATTTGCTCATGACTTAGTAAGTGAGGGGAATATAAGTTTCTAAAACCTGAAGAGTCCAATGAATCTCTATACTTACTACTTGCATCATGGGGAAGAAACAATTGGTACCTTTTCATATTTTACCTGGAATTCTCTGCCCTCCTTCCACCCCACCCCACCCCCACCCCCGCCACACACACACACACACACACACACACACCCACCCACACCCACACACACACACACACACACTGTTCCCTCCAAAACCTGAGTGACAGGACTGGATACTGAATTTCCTTAACTCTGATTTCCTTCTACTCATCTATCACATAGACTATCATTTAGTCTAGACCTTTTGCCACTTGATGGTCTCATCTTGCCCTGTCAGCATTGTGCTTTTAGTTTACTGCTATACCTCAATTTCCCAGGGGAAATGAGGTTTTGTTTAAGTTTCTGCTCTCAAGAAAATCATAATATGAGGGAAAGTTTAGGTCGACTTGAGGAAGGTCAATGAAATCATACTAGCCTCCTTCCCAGATGTAACTAATCACTACTAACTACTCTCAGACACAAGGATACAGACACAAAAGCTGGTGAAGTCATTGACTCCATGATACTTACCCTGGGCCTGGCCTACTTAGGTTTGCAACATTGATGAGGTCAGGAATAGCTGTAGAGATGAGAATAACAACTTTGTTCAGCTCCCACTAATCCACTATCAGCTGCTGGGTGCCATCTATCTTCTTCACAAAAAATATCGAGTTTGTAAGGGTAGTTGGTATACCAAAGTACTGCAGTTTCCTTCATCTCTAACACTAGAAGGGGAAATACATATATTTGCATGAATATTCTGTAAATATATGCATATTTACACAATTTTTTCATATATACACGAATGTACATATATTTATGCATATAAATATGCACATGTACATACACACATGCATACATACATATGTACATGTTCTCTGGGGATAGAACAAGGCATATTTAGAGCAACTAGGTGGTACAGAGGAAAGAATGTCAGGCTGAAGTGAGGAAGATTTATCTTTCTCAGTTCAAAATAGCTTTAGATATGTACAAGCTATGTTACCTTGGGCAAGTCACTTAACTCTTAGATGGTTTTTAGTTGTTGGCCTTAGTTTCCCCATCTATAAAATGACCTGGAGAAGGAGATGAAAAAGCACTCCAGCCTCTTTGCTGAGAAAATTCCAAGTGTGGTCATGAAAAGTCAGATACAACCGAATAACAAATACAGATATGTACACATACATATATTTACATATTGCATATATACATACATATATGTTATATACACACACATGTATATTATATACACATATATAAACAATATGTTTGTGTGTGTGTAAACATTTTTTCCCTCCCCATTCCTCTGGGTACCCTGTATTATTTGAAGTTAATTACATGGGAAGATCCCAAATGGTCTGGGTTTTTTTTTTAATTTTGTCCTTCCCAAGAAAACATGCAAAGAAATTGCTGAAAGGGCCCATTCCACTACTGACTCCCAAGACCTCATGATATGACACCACTTTCTTCCATGGTCAGCACTCTATAACTTCTCTTTCATAACTCAAATGGGGTAGTAACTTTAGAAGATGATTTAGGCTTATGTGCGGCTGAAGTGTTCCTTGCATCCTAATGTTGAACTTTCCTATACAATTTTACCAGTTCCTCCAAAGTCTGGTCTTTAATTGCTTTCTTATCACACTCATGTTGCATAGGCCATACCCAAATCTTGCTCCAAGAGAGAGTTTTCTGGGGGTGGAGCCAAGATAGCAGAGTAGAAGAACAAATTTGGTGTGGGATCCAACTCCAATCACTTCCAATACATGTAAAAATGACTCTAAACAAACTTTAGAGCTACAGAACCCATGAAGTGACTGACAGAAACAAATTTCCAACTGAATGAAACCCAGCATGAGCACGGGAAGGGTCTATCACATCAAACTGGGAGCTGAGCTCAGTCTAGTTTAAGCTATGCAGTTCCAGCCCCTGAGTGGCCTGACCAGTGGCCACCATAGCAAATTTCAGGAGAGTGAATAATCAATAGCTATGGCAGATTCCAGACTTCTCAACCCATAAACACCAAAGACAAAGTAAAAGGTCAGTTTGGAACTCTGTTGGAATGGGGTGGGAAGAACTAAAGAGCTTGGTCCAGCCAATCTGCCCCCTGGGCAGGGCCTGGCTGCCTCAGGAGCTCCTTGCCTTCAGATGTAGGGGGAACAACAGACCATTCAGAGGGTAATTTGCTCTTGCTTTAATCTGCTTGAATCAGGATCACTGTCTTGGGTGGTGGTCCTGTGGTGTGTGACCAGTGAGCCAGAGCTTTTGTGAGCTGTAGAGAGGGCACCCAACTAATAGCTCTAGCAGCTGCAAAAACCTCAGCAATTTGCAACATAGTTCTCTCCATTCTGTAAGCAGTGTTCTACTATGGCAAAGAGCTCAAAAGTCAAGTAATTTGTTGTTGACAAAATGAGCAAGCCAAGGTAGCACAAACAGAATCTTTTTTGGGGGACAAAGAAGATAAAGGCATGGAGTGAGAGGAAGACAGCAAAGTCAGAACTCCCCCATCAAAAGCCTCCAGGAAAAAATATGAAGTAGTTACAGGCCATGGAGGAGGTCAAGAAGGATTGTGAAAATCAAGGAAGAGAAGTGGAGGAAAAATTGGGAACAGAAATGAAAATGATACAATAAAATCATGCAAAGTGAGTCAACAGCCAACTAAAGGAGACCAAAAAATAAACTGAAGAAAATAACACTTTTAAAAATAGATCATATCAGATAGAAAAAGAGGATTAAAAAGTCAATGAGGAGAAGAATGGCTTAAAAAGCTAAATTTGCTAGATTGAAAAGGAATGTGAAAAACTCACTGAAGGGAGTAACTCCTTCAAAATTAGATTGGCACAATTGAAAGCTAATGACTATGAGAAATCAAGATACTATAAATGAGAAATGAAGATCCAAAAAATGAAAAAAATGGAAAGCAATGTGAAATATCTCATTGAAAAAAACACTGGCCTGGAAATCCAGGAGAGATAATTTAAAAATTATTGTACTACCTGAAATCCATGATCAAAAAAAGAGCCTAGACACCATTTTCCATAAACTTATCAAGCAAATTTGCCTGATATTCTAGAACCAGTGGGAAAAATAGAACTTGAAAGAATTCACTGATCACCTGTTGAAAAAGATCCCAAAAAGAAAAATCCTAGGAATATTACAGCCAAATTCCAGAGTTCCCAGATAATGGAGAAAATACTGCAAGCAGTCAGGAAGAAAGAATTTGAGTGTTGTAGAAACACAATCAGGATAAAACAAGACCTAGCAGCATCTACCATAAAGGATTGAAAAGCTTGGAATATGATATTCCAGAGGTCAAAGGAGCTAGGACTAAAACCAAGAATCACCTACCCACCAAAACTGAGTATAATGCTATGGGGAAAAATATGGTCATTCAATGAAATACAGGATTATCAAGCATTCTTTTTTTTTTTTAAGCAATCGGGGTTAAGTTACTTGCTCAAGGTTACATGGCCAGTTATTTCTGGGTGTGGTGCCGAGTATCTGAGCCAGGATTTGATGCAGGTCATCCTGACACTGGAGCCGGTGCTCTTACTCGCTGAGCCACCTGGCCACCCCTAAGCAATTGGGGTTAAGTAACTTGCTCAAGGTTACACGGCCAGGTGTTTCTGGGTGGGTGCTAAGTGTCTGAGCCTGGGATTTGATCTCCAGGTCATTACAACACTGGAGTCGGTGATCTTACTTGCTGTGCTACCTGGCCGCCCCATTTTCAAGCATTCTTGATGAAAAAAAAAAAACAGAGCTGAATAGAAAATTTGACTTTCAAATACAAGAAACAAGAAAAGCATGAGAAGATAAACAGGAAAAAAGAAATCATAAGGAACTTTTTAAAGTTCAACTATTTACATTCCTACATGGAAAAAGAACAATTGTAACTCACAAATTTTTCTCAGTATGAGGATAGTTGAAAGGAATATATATATATATATATATATATATATATATATATGTGAGTGTGGGCATATGTATGTATATGTACACATAGAGGGCATATAATGTGTTGAATATGAAGGGATAAAATCTAAAAAAATACAATTAAGAGGAGAGAGAGTAATTTATTGGGAGAAGGAGAAAGGGAGAGATAGATTATCTCATATAGAAGAGGCAAGAAGAAACTGTTACAATGGAGAGGAAGAACAGGAAGGTGAAAGGGAATGGGACAACCTTATTCGCATTGAATTTGGCTTAAAGAGGGAATAACATACACACTCAATTGAGTATCTAACCCTACAGGAAAATAGGGTGGTAGGAGATAAGAGGGGAGACGATAGAAAGGAGAGCAGATTATGGGCAATGGTAGTTAAAAACAAACATTTTTGAAAAGGGATAGGGTCAAAGGAGAAAATAGAATAAGTGTGGTAGAATGGAGGGAAATATAGTTAGTCTTTCACAATATAACTACTATGGAAATGATTTGGGTTACTACACATGTACAACCTATATTGAATTGCTTATATTCCCAGTGGGGGTGGGTAAGGAGGGAAGAAGGGAAAATAATCTGGAACTCAAACTTTTACAAACAAATGTCTAAATTTATTTTTACATGCAACTGGTAAATAATATATACATTTAATGGGGTATAGAAACCCATCTTGCCCTACTAGAAAGTTAAGGGAGTCATGTGGGAGGATATGAGAAAACAGATTGGGGAAAGAGGTATTCAGTAGGCATGCTATTTGGGGGTAGGGGTAGGGGAAAGACAGGGAGAAAAATTATAACTTAAAATATTGTGGAAATGAATGTTCAAAACTAAAAATAAATTAATTAATCATATTTTTTAAAAAATTAAGAATAAAAAAAACCCTTAGGGTTAGAATTGAAACAGTGTCTTCTATCTATGTAAGCAAACAGAAAATTCTGACTCTGTCCTTTCTGTTTCTCAGGGCTGCATGGACATAAATATCCTCACAAGTTTTCTGACCTCTGATTATATTTCACCAACTGATTTGCTTATACCTGCATTGTTGTATGGTGCAGAGAACTATAGCTGATGTATAAAGCCATTCTGGTGGGCCTCATACTCATACTCAGGAGATACTTACATCTCATATTCAGGACATGAGATTTAGTCCCTGTACAGGTAGGCTGATCATATGGTGGCAGGACATGGATGGTAGGGTGAATATCAATCCTGTTTATCAATTATATTTCCTTTAGTTTATGTTATTCCTCTGATGGAGGTGATTTTAATGGATATTAATATTTATGAGTCCAGGAGCTAATATCTTTCCATTTTGGTCACCCAAAAAAAAAGATATAAGGGTTGGCCCTAAGTTGGGGTTTTAAGAAATGGAACTTATTTTATAGAAGTAAGTCCTTAGACAGCTCTCCAACGTCATACAACTCAGCTGTGGAATGTATCCATTAGACCACATCTTCAAAAGATATTGTAATGAGGACTCATCAAATTTCTCTTTTAACCTTTCATGTACAAAAACAATTCTTTGTTAGTGAAAGTCCAGCCATTCCTGATTCTATCAAGGCAAGGGACTCACTCTCTTCCTAAAAGAAGTCAGAAGAAAATTATTTTATTTCATTTCATTTCATTTCATTTTAAGCAATCAGGTTAAGTAACTTGCTCAAGGTTACATGGCCAGTTATTTTGTGTGGGTGTTAAGTATCTGAGGCTGGAACCGAACCCAGGTCTCCCAACTCTGTGGCTGGTGCTCTTACTCACTGAGCCACCTGGCCACCCCCAAGAAAGTTATTTTTAAACCAATGATGGGAGGTTCAGTTTTGTTCTTATTCTTCTTTCTTATGGTTCTGATCTAAGTGGAAGGCAGGGAACTTGGATCATTTGGAACTGAAATCCTAGGATCAAAAACCAAATAATAAGTTTTCTGACTATCATCTTTCAGTCTCTACTCCAATCAGGAAAGATTCCTTCATTTGCATTTCTCCCATCTCCATATCCCTTTCAGTTTTATGCTGATAGTCAAATTTCTGTAAGATAATCAGTGTCAGCCATGGAACACTGGACTTCATCTTTTGTTTTTAACCTTTCTGAGAAAACTTTTTTCAGCATTCACTGAACTATTTGCTCCACATGACAAGAGTCTGCTCCCTGTCATAATTAAAGGTCTCCCCACATGTAATCAGAAGGACTATTGCCAGGACATGTAACCAAGTAGTATCTGACCATACACTTACCCTACCCTCCATATTTGCACTCTTTTTTTGTCTCTTCTACAGTGTCAGCCATAAAACCATCTTATCTCATCCCAATTACAGATTACAATAAATGCTAAAAAGTGGTTCTGAGAATAACTCCCTGTTAGTTTAGGTTCAATTCTGGCTTAAGTGAAGCACTCATTAAGTCTTTGAACAGTTTAAAATGAAGTTGACTTTTCCCCAGCACAGCAAAAATTAATCACAAATAAACAGTGCCACTTAACTTTTATAGTTATTGTCCACTCATCACTATGTGGAAAAATTCTGGTCAGCAGGGCAAGGTATTCTTTATTTTTTTAAAGCTATCGGGGTTAAGTAACTTGCTCAAGGTTACACGGCCAGTTATTTCTCGGTGTGTTGCTGAGTGTCTGCGCCCAGGATTCGATCTCCAGGTCATCCCGACACTGGAGCTGGTGCTCTTACTCACTGAGCCACCTGGCCTCCCCATGGCAAGGTATTCTTTAAACATGTGGTCTTTAAACATGAACCAAGTCAAATGGGGCTAAATTTCATGTGGTTTTCTGCCATTAGGGGAAGCTACATCATGGAAGACAAGGCCCATCAGGTTCCCCTGACAAATTTATTTTTTATGAAGAACTAATTTCTCTTAAGAAAAAGGGAGCAGGAGGCCAGGTGGCACAGTGAGTAAGAGTGCCAGCTCTGGAGTTGGGAGACCCATGATTGGTTCCAGCCTCAGAAACTTAACACCCACACAAAATAACTGGCTGTGTAACCTTGAGCAAGTTACTTAACCCCAATTGCTTTATAAAAAATAAAAAAAAGAAAAATGGAGCAGTCCTGTTCCTATCACACTCAAGTAATTTAATTTCTGTGAATTGTTTGTTTTCCCATCTCAAGAGGGATGATGCTTTGACAAGAAAGAAGAGAATAAAAATGTTTAGTAAGAAATCAAAACCAGGAGGGTTGTGAGGCTCAAATGAGATAATGAATATGAAAAATCTTTTAGATTTTAAAGTATTATGTAAATTCCTTTTATCATCATCATTATCTTTAATTAGCCTATTCTCACCTGACATTCCCTGAACCTTTTACTTTTGCTTTTTACCTGCTGAACTCAAGAAAGGTTACAAAAGTGTTATAGGGGTGTGCTGGTAACAATTGGGCTATCTGGGGGAAAAAGTGTGCCCACACTTTTAAGATTAATCTTCTTTATTAACATTTTCCTAAATCTCACAGCAACACAAGAAATCAAGCCCTGAGATATAAATATTCCCACTGAGAATTTAACAATAATTTCTCAGAAGTAACTAGAGTTGGCTACAAAATACCCTTTTGACAGTATTCAGAATAGGGCAGATCCTTGATGAGCTACTGAAATTATAAGAACTGAATGAAATAACTTACAGAACACTGAAAGAACTAATGTGATTTTTAAGTCATTAGTGAATTGCTAAATATATGGCAGGCACAAACACAACATCTCACATACACTGACATGTGAGAAATATTATTGGATTAACAATAGCTAATATTTTTTGTCCTTTAAGGTTTGCAAGGCATATTATATATTATTTCTATTATTTTCCTCAGGACAATTCTTGATAATGTGTTATTATTTATCACAATTTTAGGATAGGAAAAGTGAGACAGAAAGAGGTATAGTTACAAAAATAATGACTATTGGAGGCAATATTTAAACTTGTGTCCTCAATTTCAAGTCCGTTTCTCTTTCCACTGCAACAACTTGTTGACTCATAATTAGTTGATTTTCTATCTTTGAACATTTGTTAAACATGTACTATCTGCCAAGTACTGTGCTAAGTTCTAGAGATATAAAAAGGGGAAAAAGGCAGTTCTGTACTCAAGGAGCTTACAATCTTTTTGGGAAATGGGAATAAATAAATGCATGACAAGCTATGTATAGGATAAATATGAATCAACAGAGAAGGCAATGAATTTAAAGGGGATTGGGGAGACTTCCAGGAGTCAGGGAGGACTGTGGTTCAAGAGGATGAGGGAGAAATTTCCAGGCATGAAGGCCAGCCAGAAAGGATATCTGGAATCAAGACATAGAATGTCTCATTGACAGAACAGCCAGGAGACCAATTTCACGGGATCAAAACATATATATTGGGTCATAAGATGTAGGAAGACTGGAAAGGTAGGAGGAGACTAGATTATGAGGGGCTTTCAGAGCCAAACAGCTCATTTAAAAAAAATTGCTCCTGTAGGCAATAGGATGCCATTGAAATTTACTGAGTAGAGGTGGTGGAATGATAGGACCTGTATTTTAGGAAAATCACTTTAGTGACTGAATGGATAATGAATTGGAGTGCAGAGAGGCTTGAAAAAAAAAAGACCCATAGTAGGCTAATGCAATAATCATGGTGTGAAGTGACATGATCTTACACTACAGTGGTGTCACTTTCAAAGAAAAGAAGATGTAGCATCATGAAATATTGCAAAGATGAAATGACATCTTGGGAACAACTTAGATATAAGAGGGAGGGGAGAGAGAAAGGAATCTAGTAGAGAGTCTAAGGGACTGGAAGAATGTGATTGCCCTCTACAAAAAGGTTAGGAGGGGCAAAGGATATTCAGGGGAAGATAATTAGATCTGTTTTGGACATATTAAGTTGCAGATGTCTACCGGACATCTAGTCCAAGATGTGTGAAAGGCAATTGGAATTGCAAGATTATAGATCATCAGAGAGTTTGAGGCAGGATAGGAAGATTAAAGAAACATCAACATAGCAATATTAATTAAATCCATGGAAGTTGATTGTTCACCAAGGGAAGTAATATAGAAGAAGAGAAGAGGGCCTAGGACAGAAACCTAAATGGCATCTATGATGACTAGTCTTTACTAGAGTAAGGATTTGTTTCTTACAATATTCATTGTGTTTAAAAATAGAGGCATGTGTGCTGAAGTGATATATTTGAATCTTAATCAAAGGGGAAGGGAGCGGAGGGGAAGGATGAAGAGGAAGGAGGGGAGAGAAGGCTGTTTTATGTCTGATATATGTTGTTTGTTTGAATGATGTGTCAAGTCAACAAGCTCAACTAAATAAGATCTTATTATGTTCCAAGTAATATAATAAAGGTCTAAAATATTTTTTAAAAGATAATTGACAGAGCTTTTTTCAGCAACTTGGTTTTATTATCATATACTTTGCAGTTATTTATCATTATTTTAATTTTGCCCAATCTAATTTACTTGAATTGTCTTAACAAATTTTATTATTTAGATTAGAGAAAAAGACCTGAAGGCAAGTAATATACTGAGAGACCATAATGTATAATGCCATATTCAAGATATATTTGCATATTGGCAATAATTTTGTGAGAGATTTATAATTTTATGGCAATTATTGTTCTTATCAAAATTTTCATAGTATTATAAATGTGCTAACAATGACTAAAATTAGCAAAATATTAAGCTTTGGAAGTAATTGTTCCTAATTTAATAATATACCCCCAAGCAAATGTATCACCCATTGAAATAGTCACCATGAAATATTTGAATTTTATTAGGAATTTTTCATCATGTTTGTCTCTCCCTATAGCATTGGAGTTTAGTGAATTGAAAAGGATAGACAATACTATTTTGCAGAGGCATAAAAATGTGGAAACTATTTTATGACTTTACAAAAAGGGAAATAATTTTCCTCCACATTGCAGTTAGGTTGTTAATAAGTGGTACTGGGCATGAGCAAAATTCTAGACATTTGTATTTCAAAGTTTGTGTGACTGGGAGCATGAAAAGGACTTAAAAAGTGTCCTTCAGTGCTCTTCTCTGAGACATGTTAAGTTCTATTCCTTCCTTCCTTCCTTCCTTCCTTTCTTTCTTTCTTTCTTTCTTTCTTTCTTTCTTTCTTTCTTTCTTTCTTTCTTTCTTTCTTTCTTTCTTTCTTTCTTTCTTTCTTTCTTTCTTTCTTTCTTTCT
>NW_027186320.1:6330362-6391812 GCF_028583685.1 Petaurus breviceps papuanus
TCTTTCTTTCTTTCTTTCTTTCTTTCTTTCTTTCTTTCTTTCTTTCTCTCTCTCTCTCTCTCTCTCTCTCTCTCTCTCTCTCTCTCTCTCTCTCTCTCTCTCTCTCTCTCTGTCTTTCTTTAAGAAATCGGGGTTAAGTAGCTTGCTCAAGGTTACACGGCCAGGTGTTTCTGTGTGGGTGCTAAATGTCTGAGCCTGGCATTCAATCTCCAGGTCATCCTGACACTGGAGCCGGTGCTCTTACTCGCTGTCCTACCTGGCCACCCCAAGTTCTATTCCTTTCAATTCAGACTAAGGGGACGTTAATTCTTCTGGCAGACTTGTCTCATTGTGGAACATGTTGAGTTTGAAATCAACTAAAAATCCCAAACGATTGTCACTCAAACTATATTGTCTATCTATTAATCCCCCCCAATTAGTATTTTTAAAGTTGAGACTTTGAATTAAAAATTATATATGTGTCATTACCAATTCAATTTTGTCTCATTTTAGCATGTTATTAAAAAATATCCAATTTTGCTATCCAATGTTAGTTAACACTCCCAACTATGGGACATTTGGGAATTGAATAATCATGTTTTCAATGTTGGGCATTGATAAATGATGTTGACAATCAATAGGCTAAAGTAATTACAGGAGGCCTACTGTAAAGATATGGTTTATCAAGCCTCTTTCCTCTACCTTGTAAGAAAAATGGTGTACAGGACTTTGTCAGTGTTTGCTCCTAAACTTTCAAGAAAGTTTAATAGATGCTAGAGCAGAATGAAGTCAGGCTATTAAACAGCCATATTTCCTTTCTCAGTGCTCACAAGTCAGCTCTCCAACAAAATATTCTTGAAGATTGACAAAAAATAAAGCCAAGCTAATAGGTTTTCAATTTGAAGATTCCAATCACTTCCTTCCCCTTCATTTTTTGAAGAATATACATGTGTGCGTGAGAGAGAAACAGACATACAAAGTGAGAGAGAAAGAGAGAAAAAGAGAGTTTATCTTCCTTGTTACCACTTCAAATTGATAAGAAAGATACTGAACCAACTGTAATGACCAAGCTTAGTAGAAAAGACATGAGGGGAAAAAATTACTTCTTAGTTTCTGAAATTGGGTATGCAATATTTCATGTGCTGTTAGACTTTTGTTGACATATTTGGTAGTTTTGCTGATTATTTTTCATTTTTTTGTTAAAATGATAACTCTTGGGTGGAGAAAGATGAAGGGATATATTTAGAAATGAAATTTTAATTCATTCATTCTCCTAATTATCTATTATTAGATAAATAGGAAAACATCTGTGAGATTCTACTTCACAACTGTGACAAAATTAAAATAAAAGGAAAATGGGAAATATTGGAGGATCATCAGGAAATCAAGTACCTTAATGTCCCCTTGGTGATGCTGTGAATTGATACAGCCACCCTAGAAAGCAATTTGAAACTATACACAGAAAACTATGTCTTTTAACTCAGCAATTTTACCATTAGACCTATAACCTAAAAAGATGAAAGAAAGAGGAAAAGGACTCAATTGTACAAAAAAAATATGGCGGCTTTTTTTGTGATAGCATCTAAGGGAGTATTCTTCACATGAGCAATAGCTGACATTTATGGTATATAACAAATTATTGTATGTGAATTTAATGTGTCATTATTATGCTGTAGTAAGTGATGAAAAAATAGTTTCACAGAAAACTAGGAAGAATTATATTGCAAAATGAGATAAACAAAACCCAGAAGTCAATTTATAAAATAACAACATTTACATGACACATACCTTTGAAAAATTAAGAACTCTAATACTCTAATTAATGCAAGAATTGAACATTATTCCAAAGCACTGGTGTTGAAGCTTACTACTTATCTATCTATCAGAGAGGTGATAGGTTCAGGATATAGAAGGAGGAATATGGTTAGGGGTCATTTACAAGATTAGAAATTTTAGTATTTGGAGCTGGCAAAATATAAGAACAAGAGAGAAACAATAAAGAAAAAAAGAGGTGAGCAAATTATAATAAAATTTCTTATTAGTGATTATAGTGATTCCTGAATAGGATTGTTAAGTAAGACACGCATTTCTTAGTATTTTATGGAATCTTTATAAAAAATTATTTTAGTTTTCAACATTCACTTCCATAAGTTTTAAATTTTCTCCCCCTCCCTCCCCCAAACAGCATGCAATCTGATATGGGCTCTACACATACATTCCTATTAAACATTTTCACATTAATCATGTGCAACAACCTCTTAATTGGCTTCCCTGACTCCAGTCTCTTCCCTTTCCAAATAATCTATCACAATTACTAAATCAACAAGAGCTAGATGGTATAGAAGATAAAGTGCCTGGCCTAGAAGCAGGAAGACCTGAGTTCAGATCTAGGCCAAAATACCTACTAGCTATGTAGGATTGTTTAATTACTGTCTGCCTCAGTTTACTCAACTGTAAAGTGGAAATAGTAATTACAACCACCTTCTAAGGTTGTTGGGAAGATCAAGTGAGATAATATTTGTAAAGCACTTTGCAAAGTGCCTGGCATGTGGTAGGCACTTAAATGTTTTCTTCCTTCCATTTAAGTACTTATTATGTGCCAGGCACTTGGATACAAATAAAATAAACAGCTGCTATTTGCAAGGGACTTCTATTCTAACAAGAGAGACAAACGCATATAAAGATATGTGAAATAATGTGTATGTGTATGTAGACATGTGTGTACATGTTCATGTATGTATATAAAACACACATCATGTCAGCATAGTATACATATGATTATAATAACATATACATAGAGAGAGCATAAAGAAAAATAAGTATAAAGTAGATAAACATAAGGTAGTTTGAGAAGGAGGGCACCAATAGTTGAAAAGATCAGTAAAGTTTTCATATAACAAGGTTTCTTCCCCTGGGACTCATGAACTTGATGTTTAAAATGTCTTGATAGCTACATTTCTTTTTTTGTTTGTTTGTTTGTTTTTTAATGCTTTATTAACTTTTGATTTACATCATTCGTTTCCACCAGATTTTGAGTTACAAATTTTCTCCCCGTTTTTCCCCCACCCATCCCCCCAAAACAGCAGTCCCACAGGATATCCCCACCTCCAATCTGCTCTCTCCCATATTTTCTCCCATACCTGTTTCAACTTTTCCAGTGGATCTCTATGCCTCAGTGCCTGTATATCTTTTTTTTCTTAATAACATGTAAGATGGTATTAATAATAGTATATATATATACATATATATATATATATATATATACATATATATATATATATATATATATATATACATATATATATATATTTATATTTCTCACAGGAAAGTTCAATTCCAGATTCATTCCCTTCCCCCCCTGCCACCCACCCCCACTGGGGAGACAAGCAGTTCAGTATAGGTTGTACATGTGCGGCTAATGCAAAACAATAACATATTAGATGTATTGTAAAAGATTGACTATATTTCCCTCCCTCCTATCCCACATCCCACTTGTTCTATTCTCTACTTTGATCCTGTCCCTTTTCAAAAGTGGGTGCTTCCAAATTCCCTCCCCACCAGCCTGCCCTCCCTTCCATCACCTCTCCTCACATCCCCTTCCCTCCTATTCTCCTGGAGGGTGAGATCCCCTATTTAGTGTGTATTTCCCTCCCTCCTCAAGCCAGATTCAATAGGAATAAGGTTGACCCATTCCCTTTTGCCTTCCTATTCTTTCCCTCCATTGTAACCATTTTCCCTTGCCTCTTCTGTATGAGATAGTTTGCCCCACTCTGTCTCTCCTCATCTCCTCTCATTATATTCCTCTCACCTCTTAATTTCACCTTTTAAGTATCATCTCTTCCTTTTAAATTGGCCCCCATGCCCTCTATCTATGTATACCTGTAAACGTATATACACACATTCACATATGTATTCATATGCCCGCATACCCTCATATAAAGACATATATATATATATATATATATATATATATATTTAATCCCTTCAACTACTGAGAAAAGTTTCATAAGTTACAATTATTGTTTTTCCATGTAGGAATGTTAATAGTCCAACTTTGGCCAGGTGGCTCAGCAAGCAAGAGCACTGGCCCCAGTGCCGGGACGACCCGTATCAAATCCGGGCCAAGACACTCAGCACCACACCCAGAAACAACAACTGGTCATGCAACCCCGAGCAAGGCACTCAACCCCGATTGCTTTAAAAAAAATAGTTCAACTTTGATAAGTTCCTTATGATTTCTTTTCCCTGTTTACCTTCTCATGCTTCTCTTGCTTCTTGTATCTGAATGTCAAATTTTCTATTCAACTCTGGTTTTTTCAGCAAGAATGCTCGAAAGTCCTTTATTCCACTGAATGACCATATTTTCCCCTGAAACATGATACTCAGTTTTGCTGGGTAGGCGACTCTTGGTTTTAATCCCAGCTCACTTGACCTCCGGAATATCACATTCCAGGCCCTTCAATCCCTCAGTGTAGAAGCTGCCAGATCCTGGGTTATCCTGATTGTGTTTCCACAATATTCAAATTGTTTCTTCCTGGCTGCTTGTAATATTCTCTCCTTAATCTGGGAATGCCGGAACCTGGCTATAATATTCCTAGGAGTTTTCTTTTTGGGATCTTTTTTAGGAGGTGATCAGTGGATTCTTTCAACCTATATTTTGCCCTCTCATTCTAAAATATCAGGGCAGTTTTCTTTGAGAACTTTCTGGAGGATGCTTTCCAGGCTCTTACTTTGGTCATGGCTCTCAGGCAGTCCAATAATTTTTAAATTATCTCTCCTGGATCTATTTTCCAGGTCAGTGGTTTTTCCCAGGAGATATTTCACATTGCCTTCTATTCTTTCATTTGTTTGGATCTGTTTAACAGCATCTTGATTTCTCATAAAGTCATTAGCTTCCATTTGCTCCAATCTAATTCTGAAGCAATGATTCTCCTCAGTGAGCTTTTGAGATTCTTTTTCCATCTAGGAAATTCGACTTTTTAAGGCATTCTTCTCCTCATTGCCTTTTTGAGCCTCCTTTGCCATTTGAGTCAGTCTGTTTTTTAAGGTATTATTTTCTTCAGTCAGACTGTTGACTCTCATTTCATAATTTTCTTGCATTGTTCTCATTTCTCTTCCCAATATTTCCTCCACTTCTCTTATCTGCTTCTTAAGGTCCTCTATGGCCTGTAACCAGCTTGTATTTTCCTTTGAAGCTTTTGGTGCAGGAGTTCTGACTTCACTGATTTCCTCCTGTTCCATGCCTTGCTCCTTCTTATCCCCAAAATAGGAGTGTAATGTTGGAATCTTCTGTCTGCTTTGTTTCCTTTGCCTGCTCATTTTGCCACTCAATGATTTGACTTTTGGGCTTTTTGCCACAGTAGGGCTCTGCCACCAGAAAGGGGAGTTTTCATCCCAAACACTGGGGTTTTCTCAGTTGTTGGATGTATTAGATGGGTGCCCTCTCTGAGGTCTCCACACGCTCTGGCAAGCTGGACACACACCCCAGGACCTCCACCCTAGACTGCAATCCAGATCCAAGCAGGTTAAAGCAAGAGTGATTACCCCTCAGACTGGTGCTTGGTCCCCCTACACTCTGCAGGCCAGGAGCTGAAGCCGCCAGGTGGTGCTGGCTGGCTGTGCTGGCATCTCAGCGGTTTCTTGCCCCCGGGGGTAAAAGCCACGCACTCCCACTTACTGGGTCCCAAAGTCCGGACTGCACTGGCCTCTCACCTTGTCCTTTGCATCTATGTATTGATAAATCTGGAAAAGGCCACAGTTGCTGCTGATCTGGAGTCCCTCTGGCTGGCTGCTGGTCAGGCCCGCCCTGGCGCTAAAACCTTGGTGTGGTGCTGGGCTGGGCTCCCAGAGCATTGAGCTGTCCGATTCCTGCCGGCCTGCCACGCAGTCCTCAGGGGGAGGTTAGCTTCTCTGTGTCATTTTGTGGATTCTGCAGCTCCTTTATAAAAAATTATTGTTATTTTCAAATATAAAGAATCACAGCATAATGTAAAAAGGCCCAATGAGAAAGCAGAATGTTGGTGGTCCACCAAGTTTGGGGTTTACAAAGTGATGGCCTAAAGTAAAGAAAGATATTCATGGATAGAGTACAATGCAATGCTGAGATGAATTATAGTATCAAAATTATAAAAGAATAATGTAAGGCTAAAGCATGGATAAGTATTTGAGAAACATTCAGCAAATGTATTAATAGGTGTTCATGATGAATATTTTTTAAAAAAGATTTAGAAGGAATGAGTAAAGGAAGAGATGGAAGGATAAGAAATTTTTCTGAGCAAGTCTTTTCAGAATTCAGGCTTATGAAGGATGAACAGTTTCCTTTTTCTGAATAGTTAATATTAGCAGTAAGGAAAAGTGGATTTTAGTGGAATCACTCAGCATTTATTTTTTCTGCCTGGTTCTAGATGTCTCAAAAATTCAAAAACAATAAAATGTAATTTTGAGAGAATCATATATAAGTTTATAAACTTTAAGTAACTGTGATATGTAAATATTCTATCTTTAAAAATGCATATGCTAAGTGAATAACTAGTCATTTTATGAACAGATTGGTGATTGAATAACTTTAAGTAGGAACTTAAGATTGGGTATTTGAAATCCTATATTTCAAAAATCAATTGACATAATTGATATAAAATTTCAGGAAAAAGTCTTTGGCAAAAAATAAGGCATTTTTTCCTATTCATTTTCCTGATGGGAAGTTCAGTCATTGATACCTGGCTATACCTAAATTCACAACCCGATTTGACTATTTCAATTTTCCTGGGCAGTCAAGCCAGTAAAATGGGCAGTTAGTTTCTTGATGAGTTAAAGCAACTGTCACTCAAACAAATTTATGTGTACAGGCAAGAGCACAATGAATTTTTCCACTGGTCAATTCTGATTTGTTTAAGGGAAGTTTTATGGGAAACAAGAAGCACATTGGTTATCCTGTGTACATTTCAGATGGCACAAATATGAGTTTACACATGCTAAAGAGTTGAACAGAATTTTACATAATCACATTACCTTTTCACCTGAATAAAAGCCATTATGTTTTGGGTACATGAAAGTAAATCAAGTAATCAACTCAACCAGTGAAATCAAATATAGCAAAATTGAAATTATTTTTTTTAATGAATAATTTGCCAATTCAACCCAAAGAGTCAAATTGATTGATCCAGGTAGACACAACCTGAAGGACAGATTCATTCCATTCCAGTTTTAGCATTGGAGATACTGTATTATTTATAAATTTTAATTTTATTTATATAGTCCTTAAATTCATTCAATGAACCCCAAATTAAGAAAAATCAAATACTGTTCACTGCAAATTTCTCTTTAACAATGACATTATATTAAAGTGAATAAATTCTCTCTTGAGTTTTACTTTGAAGACTTATGTCGCATAGTGAAAGAGTGGTTTAAAATCACTACCTTATCCTTTTACTTCCTCAGCCACTAAGCCTCTGCTATACATCTTTTTCTTCCAATACTGAAACTGTTCTCTGCTAGGTCAAGTATACACTCACATTTGCCAGATATACTGACGATTTTCTCTGTCTTCTTCTTTCTTCATCATTTTCGACAGTGCTTGTGCCTTATCCTTTTGATTCCATGAAACTATATAATGTGAAACTGTCCATTATGTTATGGATTCCTCTTATTTTCTTTCATTGGTTCTTACAAGCCTCCTTTTCTTGGATGTTTCTCTCCTTTTTCTATAATCTTTCCAATGACATAATCAGTTATCACCTGAGTGCAAATGACTCTGACATTCAAGCATATTTAAGTCATCTACACAGCAATTATTGTATTGATTCAACAAATATTTTACATGTTCTAGGTACTAAACTAAATGCTAAGGAAACAAGAAAAGTAAAAATAAAATATGATCTCTCCCCTCAAGCAGTTCATCTTATTGGGGACATGTTTTCATAACATGAAAATAACTGTACATACAAGATATATGCTGTGTATGGAGATGGTATTGCAGAGAGAAGGCACTAGCAGTTGGGAATGGTGAAAGAGAGACTTCATGTTGAGGGTGGGATTTAAACTGAGTCTTGAAGAAAATGAAGGAAATCTGGGTGGAAAAGTGAAAATGGATAGTTTTCAAGATCTAAATGTCCAGCCAGTGTAAAGGCACACAGCTTCAGTAAGTAGGCCAGTTTATCTGATAGAGTATGGGGAAAGGAGTAAAATGTAAGAATGGAAAGCTATGAAGTGGGCAGATCATTAAACTTGATCTTGGAGGTAATAGACAACCAATGGGTAACATATTCAAACCTGTGCTTTATGCAGGTCACTTTGGCAGTGAGAAGATTTCTAATTGGACTGGAGAGAGCTTTCAGGAATCAAGATATAATAAATATTGGAGTAACATTTAGAAAAGGGATAAAGGGAGCGCAATATCAGTGTGGGTCAGAGAAGAGAGGTGTAGCCTTTTGAATATGAAGTTCTGTATCTATAGAAAAAGTTAGACTCATACTTGAGCCCCATAGATTTTACCTAGAGCTTTGTGGATTCAATCAAATTCTTAGAGCAGTCCAATACTTCCCAGTTTACCAGGAAGACTTCAAAGGATTATGAAGCAACATCTTGGCACAGTATTATGATGGTATTCAATTGATAGATAATCCTCTTGGAACCAATTATGTTGTGGATTTAGGGACAGTATCTGAGATTTGGTGAGTTGCTAAGATGGCTCTTGCATTTTTTTAACATGCTTGACATGTTTACTACTGTTTGGGAGAAGAGGGTGATAGGCAAGGGTAGTGAAATTAGGCATACATTTTTAGAAATGATTGATGTTTTGTTTGATTTGCTTATCTTTAAATTTTTTAAGGGGACAGTTTTTGTGGGTGGAAGAATTATTTGGAAATGAGCATTACGCAAAACAAAAGAACATCAATAAAACATTTTATTTTTTTAAAAGCAATTGGGGTGAAGTAACTTGCTCAAGGTTACACGGCCAGTTATTTCTGGGTGTGGTGCTGAGTATCTGAGCCCGGATTTGAACCAGGTCATCCCGACACTGGAGCCAGTGCTCTTACTCACTGAGCCACCTGGCCACCCCAATAAAACATTTTAAAAGAGAAAAAAATCCTGAAATGTTTAATCAGGAAAATAATGTTCTCAGGATAAGCACTTTTCAGATGAGAGAAAAGGACAACTATAATTAATATTTTAACAGATAACTTAAAGAATAGTCATAGTTCTTGGTAAAGGGGTGTATACCCCCAGCACCCCTATACTCCAAGGACAGACAATTCAAAAATGTATTTCATATAGATTATAACCCTTATCACTTAAATGACCAGTGGGGGAAAAATACATGGTGTTAGTCCATCAGGTTTTAATGATGAATCAAAAATATTTTCTGATATTTGAAAAAGGGGAAATTTCAGTCAAAAACAAAGAATTGAAGACAATTCTCCCTAAATAAACATTGATTGTGTGTATAATAAGCACACAGAACTGTCTTGGGGATTCATAGACAATGATGGAGAGAGGGAGTCCCTACTTTTAAAGTGATTATATGATCAGACATCATAGATTTAGAAAAATAAATATAGAGTTCACAGAGACCTTACAGATCTTCCATCTGCCCCACCTCCAATCATTTTATAGATGAGGAACTGATGTCTAGATAAATTAATGAATTATTTAAATTCCTGCAGGCAGTAGGAAGAGCTATGGTTAGAACAATGGTCCTCTTACTCCCAATTTGAACACAAATTTGAACAACTTTGAGATATTATCTTATAACAATAATATTTGCTAAAATGATAAATTCCTTTTAATTAGGGAATTGCTAAATGTATTGAGGTTTATGATGGTGATGGAAAACTGTTGTGCTCTAAGAAATTATGAGCTGGTTGAATTTAGAAAAACACAGAAAGAAATGAGCAGTACCAAGTGAATGTTGTGCATAGTAACAGAAATTTTGTCCTATGAACAGATAACTTTGAATGACTAATTAATCTTGAGTATCATAAATACTCAAACCAACTATAAAGGACCCATGAAGCAACATGCTATCCAGCTCCAGAGAAAGAACCAAGAAATAGATGTATATATAGTACACAGACACACACAGACAGACACAAACAAATCTACATATCTATCTATAATGTATATTTAATTGTAGCCTTCTCTAGAGTGCAGTGGTGGGAAGGGGAGGAGATAGGGAAAAATGTGCACAGCAGAGAACAAAAGAAAACTTAGAAGGAAGCACAGAGAAGCAGTGTAGATTTGAAAACATATGTAGTATTTATTACATCATTTCTTTTTTTTTAATTAGTTTACTTACTTTTAGTTTATAACATTTATTTCTACAGTCCCTTGAGTTCCAAGCTTTCTCCCCCTACCTTTCCCTGTCCCCCCCCCCATTGTTGGCATGAAATCTGATATAGGTTCTACAAATACCTTTGCATTAAACATTAGCCAAATTGTAAAGAAGAGTTAGAACCAATGGAGCCAACAATGAGAAAGAAGGAATGAAATAAAACAAAGCACAAAAGAGAGACAGCAAATAGTTTGCTTCAGTCTGCATTCAGACTGTAGTTCTTTCTCTGAATGTGGATATTCCTTTCCATCATGAGCCTTTTGGAGTTGTCTTCTAACCTTGTATTGGTGAGAGGAGCAGAGTCTATTGAAGCTACTGGTCACCCATATGATGCGTCTGTAAATTGTGTATAAAGTTCTGGTTCTGCTCCTTCTCACTCAGCATCGGTTTATATAAGTCTCTCCAGGTTATTATGAAGTCCATCTGCTTCTCATTTCTTATTGCACAATAGTGTTACAATACATTCATATAGCACAACTTGTTCAACCATTCTCCATTTGATGGGCATCCCCTTGATTTCCAATATTTTGCCACCACAAAAACAGCTGGTATAAATATCCTTGTACATATGGGTCCTTTCCCACTTCTATGATTCTTTGGGATACAGCCCTAGAAGTGGTATTGCTGGGACAAAGGATATGTACTTTTTTATAGCCCTTTGGGAACAGTTCCAAATTGCTCTCCAGAATGGTTAGATAAGTTCACAACTTCACCAAAAATGGATTAGTGTTCCATTTTTTCCACTTCCTCTCCAGTATTCATGATTTTCCTCTTTTGTCATTTTACTCAATCTTACCAGTGAAATGTGGTACCTCAGAGTTGTTTTGATTTGCATTTCTCTAATCAGTAGTGATTTAGAACATCTTTTCATATGCTTGCAGATATCTTTAATTTCTTCCTCTGAAAACTGCATGTTCTTTACATTTGATCATTTATCAATTGGTGAATGACTTTTATCCTTACAAATTTGACTTAGTTCTCTGTATATTATAGAAATGAGAACTTTGCCAGTGACACTGATTGTAAATATTCTTTTGCAATTTTCCTCTTCCTCTCCCTTTTCCTTTTTTTTAAGTGAACTGCCTGAAATGGAAATTTGTGTTTATATATGGAATATTTTCTTTAGGTTGTACTATATACATGGAAATGTTATTTCATTTCTTTTTGTATTTAAGTAAAAATTGAATATATATATATATATACATATATACATATATTTAAATCCAATGACTATCTATAGTGACTTTTTGCACACCAGAATTGCACAAAAAATCATCCTTCTTCTGTATCCAGACTCACTGAAAAAAGGAAGGTTCCTTTGAGAAATGTATAGAGTGCTCAGAAATCTATGATGGAGATCTTAGAAGGCAACAGAAGTAACAGCAACCATAAGTGAACAAAGTTGGACACCTCTGTCTTCAGCAAGTTTCTCTACTAATATAGATGTAGCTGGCAGCACAGTGGATAGATCACTGAGTCAGGAATATGTGAGTTCAAATCTGACCTCAGACATTTACTAGCTGTGTGATTTTAGGCAAGTCCTCTAACTACTATTTGTTTCAGTTCCTTATCTGTAAAATAAGGACACATTACAGAAGGAAATGGCAAACCCTGCAATATCTTTGTCAAGAAAACCTTATGGAATAAGGCCATGGGGTCACATATCATTGTATACAAATGACTCAAAAAAAATTCCTTAACAACTCATCTATGCAATGTTTGCCTCTGTTTCCTCAACTGGAAAATATAAATAATAATATGGAAATGTAAAGTAATAAGAGTACCTATCTCCCAGGGTTGTTGCAATGACTAAATGAGATAATATTTCCAAAAGAGCTTATCATGGTACATGGAACATAATAGGTACTATATAAATGCTTATTCTGTCTCCTCTCCACCCCTCTTTCTACAGAGGTATCATCGTGGAATTCTGTTTACTGATGATTCAATACTCTATACATCAAATAAAAAGGGAACGTATCCTTAGTAAGTGGAGACTAGTACAGGATCCCAGGAAATCCTGGTGTAGAACAAATGACAATAACAACCCCACCTATAAGGAAAACAGGAGATGGAACCTAACTTTGTCATAATGGCCTAATTCAGGAGTTAAGCCCAGAGAGAGTAGTGAACAAGAAGACAAACTCAGATTTAAGGAATTATAATAAATCTTAAGATACATTTAAGATCTGATCAAGAAGGAAATAGTAATTGTATAACACCTGCAAGTATACATTGAAAGGGAAAATATATATATATATATATATATATTTTCATAAGAACTGCATACTTAGAAAAAAGAAAAACATAATAGAATAGAAGTAATTGAAAGCAATCACTTTACAAAACAGATAAAAATATAAGAAAGAGATCAAAAGACTGGAAAAATAGAAGATTGGAGGTATGTATTATCAAAATCAACAGACCAGAAAAAGTAGGCCAAAGAGAAACCATTTGTTAATTCATCTGGTTATCTGAAAACTGTTATTTGTTTTAAGCTATAAATATTCTAAATCTATTAGAACCATAAAATAAAGTAAAAGAGTAAAATATAAGCATTTTCTGAAAGAGTCTCTGAAAGGAAAAAACATTCTCTATAATGTCATATTCAAAATTTAAAGCTTCCAGGTCAATGAAAATTACTTTAAGCAGCCAAAAAAGACAGAGTTCAAGTGCCATGAAACATATAGTATTCCAAAAAACAAAAGTTTTAGGAATACTATGGAAAATAATACTTAATATATGAGCCTAATGCTACAATGTGAACTATGGCCTATTAATTCTACAGAGGACTTCTAAGCATTCCTAATAAGAAAAATAATAATGGCTGAGTAAGAGCTTTGAATTGCAAACATGAAACTATAAAAATACTTCTATTAGGTCATTTGAAAGCACTTTGATGATAATGAAAGACTAACATTCCCCTAAGCAGCGACCAAGGAAAGGAGGAAGAAAGAAATGAAGAAAAGGAAGAAAGGAAGGAAAGAAAGGAAGGAGGCAGGGAGGAAGGAAGGAGGAATTTTTTAAAAATTATAATAGAGCAGAGATAAGAAAGCAAATCAGATTCCCACATCTGATATGCTAAACATATATATATATATATACATATATGTGTGTGTATACATACATACACACACACACACACATATATATATATATATATATATATTTCTTAATTTTTGTTCCCTTGTCCATCATCTCTTTGTGATGAAAAGCTCATTTCATTAGGAGTCCTCTGGAATGATAGTTTCTTATTACATTGTTCAGAGTTTATAAGACTTTCAAAGCTATTTGATGCTCTTATAGTATGAATTATTCTTACTTCTCTGCTCACTTCACTCTGCATCATTTCATGGAAGTTTTTCCAGGTTTCTCTGAAATGTTCCCATTATCATTTCTTTCAGCATAATAGTACTGCATTCAATCCATAGCCCCCAGTCTGTTTTAAAGACAATGATTGTCTCTGGTCCTGTTGGGTAACCTATTGTAAGTTGGTGATATTTCTTTTGAGTATTGAATGTTATGTTTTATTAAGATCTCAGGAGCAGCAAAGTTTAGGGATGTACATTTAAATTTTGGGTATTTGAATTTATTGCACATTGTGTATTTAAGTCACATCTTATGGACCAAAGTCTAATGTAGGGTGAAATTTATTCATGATCATCCTGGCCATAATTTTGCATCTGGTTTGAATATGAGTAACGTTTCTTTAAGCTTTTCTCTTTTTTGGAGGTTCAGAAGACTGCTGTAAGATTGAAGTACAGTCACCTAGTTGGAAGTCTTGACAGGTTCTGTGGCAGAATTTCAGGCTCACCTTTGAACTGAGATTCCCATATTGTTCATTCTGTTGCAAATTTCAGACTAGATTTTGGACTACATGTGAGACCTTGCTGTACTTCTAAAGTCAGAGCTACAGAACTTCTACTCGCCTCTCTTGTTCTTCAACGCATAGTACACAGCCCTAGACCATGACTACTCCTTGTCACTTTTAGTCACAACACCCTCATCATTTAGTGCTAGTACTTGGATATGAATAACAGAGCTGCCAGTTGGAACATGTTCCCATGCACTGCACAACAGCTGGCTACTCAGAACTCAACTGCTTACCTCGTCTGCTAAAGGTCTTAATTTAGTTTCTATACTAGAAGTCTTCAAAAGACACTGTACTGACTACATTGTGGTCACTGTCTACAGATCTCTCTTGGCTATTTCTCTACATGGTCTGGGTTGTGATTTATTTCCTTTGGGTTTCCTGATCAGTCCTTGGTGTTTTGTGTCTTGTAGATTATTATGAAGTTGTTATGGGGGGAAGGGCTGGGCTGTACTGCCCACTCTGCCAACTTGGCTTGTTTCCTATTATATGTTTTCTTTTTATTTTAAATTGAATTGTAGGAATATGATTTATGATTCCATATGCAATTCTATTTTGCGGTTATACTTTGAAAATGGAAATGCTCATTTTTAATCTTGAGTTCAGAAATTTAAAAATATATATTTTGTGCTGTCTTTTGCTGCATATCAAATCTATCATATTACAACTCTATTGCTAAAGAAAACTTGATTTTTTATTGCAGAAAAAGGAACCATATTTTCTAACTGGCCTGTATATGTGTCTGCAATCATTTTCTATTGAAGTCACCAAGTACTAATTACTTGCAAGCTCATCAATTTCTCCATAAAGTTATCCTAACCCATATCTTTATTACTCATGTTGACCCACAAACTGAAATTAATTCATATTGTCCTTTGAATTTATACTATTCATGAGTAATTCAAGGGAAGATACACAAGAATCTCATTTTATTACATTTCCTTTTATGTTTAGATGGACAATAAAATCAACTATGACAAACTTTTATTGATCCTTCTAAGAATAACCTCTGACCTCTCTTTCCACTTAGCCACAACATCATATCTTATGGTTTCATTAATAATGAAAATGTCAAACATGTACTTCTTTTCAGTTTTGTTTTGTAGGAATGCAGTGGTCATTGTAAAAGCACCTCATATTCAGGGTAGCAAGAGTCTTTGGTATGATTTTTATAATGTTCTACCCTTTTCACCCACATATACTGATACTAATATTGATACTATCAAAACAAAAGCTGAGTGGAGCTACATAAGACTCTATCATTTTTATTTTTTTTCATGTATTGCCATAACCAAAGAATTCATCACCTAGTGTCTGACCTACTGGAAATGATGCTCTACATATTTAATTTGGTTAGTCCTTAGCAGAGCCAATCTGCTTCTGTGAATGGAAATGACATTTTTCCAGCTCATTAGACATTGGCAACATTTATGTTCTCATACTATAACCTTGAGGTATCCATGGACACCTTCAAAACTCCATGAGTCATTAGGGATAAAACTTTTGTTGATTTCCTATACATGATAACTGCTTGGTCGTTGTTTGGGCTCTGCTAGCTTAGGGTGAGTATAAATAGCAATTGTTTCTGTTTTGGCCAGAAACTTTGAGGGTATTTCCCACTCAGATTGACTTTTGTTTGTCTGTGGTTTGTTTTTTTTTTGCTTTTTTTTTTGAGGGGCAATTGGGGTTAAGTGACTTGCCCAAGGTCACATGGCTAGTTTTTCTGCTAAGTGTCCAAGTCTGAATTTGAACTCAGGTCTTCCTGACTCCAGGGCCAATGCTCTATTCACTGTGCCACCTAGCTGCCCCTGTTTGTCTCAAAGAGGACATTCTTTGCTTCATTTCTTACCTAATCTTAATTAACCTAATGGGTATTGCCTCAGTCCAACTGAGACTTAGGAAAGACCTTAGCTTAAAAAGACCAAGATCATCCTGGGCCTTCTTCAGTCTTCCTGATCTGTATCTTGCTACTGGACCCAGATGGCTCCTGAGGAGAGAATGAGACTGGTGACTGGGTGACAACCCTCCCTGACTTAAATCCAATTCACTTGAAAGTCAAGACATCACCTTCTTGATTTTATGGCATTCTTCAAGAATGAAGGACAAACAATGAACTAACAATGAACTCCTTAATACATTTTTGTAGCATTCAATGTATGTTTTCCTCTATTTTTTTTAATATTAAAGTAGGACAGGGAGTTAATTTTTTTGTGCTTCTAAGCAATAACTTAGATTTTAATTTAACAGCTTTAAAAATAGAAATAATCAAGATACTTATTATGTATCAATATCACTATCTACATAACTCTGAAGATGTGTCTTGGTCCTATGATTCATTCACCTAAAGTACTGAGCCAGAAAGGAACATGAATCTTAAATTCACACATTGACCTTGGTATAAAATGCTTCACTGAACTGTGAGTATGCTCACCATAATCTTGACAGATAGGAGATATTCCACAATTCAGAAAGGACCTAGGTCTACATGATTCTCTTTATGCTGTGATTACCAACACTATGCTAAATGAAGTGACTGATTTTAATTTTTTTTACCGTCTATGATTATTAAATAATTTTCCCCTATGTTCATTCAGTAATTCTATATTTTACTTATACACAGTTATTTGGTGGGTTACTGAAAAGGATGATACAACTTATGATGAAAAGGCTTGAAATTATTCCTTGTCATTCCACTAAAATTCAGCTATCTTTACAGTGAAATATATCACAGAGGAAACATGGCAAAGTCTTTCTATTAGCAAGATTCTTCACTTTTTGAATCCTATACTTACATTTCTCAAAAACAGCTTTTAGTAAACCTCCTCAAATGGAAAAAAAAAACATACTTATTTTAAGCATGTTCCAAGAGCTTCAAGAATTTATTATCTTTTAACTTGCATAATAGTTTCAGTCACAAACTTTGTGACCCTCAACAAGTTCCTTAACATCATTTGTCTCAGTTTCCTCATCTGTAAAATGAGCAGAAGAAGAAAATGACAAACCACTCCAGTATCTTTTGTCAAGAAAACCCCAGATGAGAATATGAAATGAAAACTGAGGCATAAAAAGTTGCCTCATCTAGATTCAGGTATCTAATACCAAGGCTAGGATTCAAGCTGAAATCTGGGTCTTCCCAAATACATTCAACTACACCAAACCACCTCTTTCACCATGAAACGATTTTATATTAGTGTAAAACAAAATGAAAATAACAACATTCAGAGACATAGAATCGGAATAAAATTTAGGAATGTCCTTCAACGATATAAAGTAATAGTTGAAACTATCAAACAGTCATTCTCATTTGGTCACTTTTTAATTTCTGTGTGTGTGTGTGTGTGTGTGTGTGTTTTACATCTGTTTGGGACACTGGAAGTTTGGAAATTACCTCCATAGATGCAAATTTGAAATTTTTTCTGTAACTAATAATCTGATGATAGTCTAAGGCTTTGAAAAATAGTGATTTCTCCATTGCTTCACAGATAATAAGTATCAGAGGCAAGATTTGAATCAAGTTCTTCCTGTTTTTAAATATGATCAGCACAAATGAGGCCAATCTATTTGAATGGATAAACCAACTGAATCTGATAAAAATTCATTAAATTAATCTATTACTAGCAGCAATTATCCAAGAAAATGGTATCAAATTAGGCTTAATTTGAATATTGAAATGGTTTTTGTGCCAAAACATCAAATTCTGTTTAGCTAAAATATAGTGCAATAGCAATCACATTAATTAGAAAACAGTCAGTCTTTATGCTTAATAAAAATTAGGATGTCCACACTCAATTCAGGGAGATATGTGGTATTCAAATTATTCAAAGTAGTGCAATAAATGTTAGACTTAGAGTATATATTGTTCCAAAATATTCAAATTATTTTAAAAAATATTGGTGTGATAATTATTTATTGAAATGAACAGATAGTCCAATTATAAAGCTGGAGTTCACTGTGAAAATATACATTTAAAAATAATTAACTTGGCTTAATCACCTTTAGCACTAGGATGGAAAGTCTCCAACTAATTAGGTTTGCTAACTAATTAGTGATTATGAGGAAATTTTGATTTTCATTAAACTCTAAATGGCAATATCTTTACATGCACACACACACACACACACACATCCTGACACAAATGACTGAGTTTAAAGTTAATTCACAAATAGCTGAGAATAAAGTTCATTACAGGGTCTTATTGGTAACTTTAAGAATTCTTTAAATCAGTTGCTTGTCAGGAGCCATTATATGCTTGGTCTGCTCAACAACTAATAGTTTAACATCAAATAGAAAATGTTATTTTGAAGGATAAACTCCTGAATTCATCAAAATAAGATGGTATTAAAAATAAAAAAAATAACTAGAGTTGCAGTACTAAGAATTGAATATCATATTTATCATGTTAATATCATGTTAAATTCTGAAGTACAACAGCCAGAATGATAGAAAATCAAGTGAATTTGATTACTTTTATATTGTCTAATTTTGAAATCACGGCCCTTTTCTCTAAGTTTAAATTTATTTCATAAATACATATACACACATGCATATGTTTGTGTTTATGTGTGTATGCATGCATGCATATAGGTATTATATATGTATGTGTATCCCAACTAATGTGCCTTATTTTCATTTATTTGCAAACACTCCATTTTCCTCTTTAATTCTTGATACTTTTTTGTCTTTCCCTCCATTTAATACAGATGAATTTTCTTTTAAAAGAAAAACATTGTAAGTTATCCGTTGCCAAAAAAAGAATTCATCTAAATTCTGCTCTCTCTCTCTCTCTCTCTCTCTCTCATGTGCACACACACACACACACGTCTGCAAATAATTAATGTCATTCCTAAGGATTGAAAACTGTTTTGAAATATTTAAATATCGCTGAAGAATGAGTAAACGAGTAATCAACTGTATCTGATATAATGCACTTTGATTCCCAATGTCATGAATACTATCGTTTGTATTTATAACATTAAAAATGTTACCATCTGTCACGCAAACAGTAGGAGCCCAGCCTACAGTATCTGTAAAATGATTCATTTTTATTAAAATTTATTGTATGGTTAAATGTAATATGAAATGTTTTCTGGAAATGGACTAATTCTTCAGAGACCTTAGAGAATATAAAACTTGCTAAATAGGTCTTTTCTTTCTTCCTTTCTTTTGTTTTACTTTGTTAGGTTTTTTGTTTTGGTTTTGCTTCCCTTGTCTCTTTAAGTTTACATATGTGTGTGTGTGTGTGTGTGCGTGTGTGTATGCATACAATAGCAGGAAGGAAAAATGGAAAAAAAAACTTTTGGAGTTTTAGATAGGACTATGATATTGTCAGAAGCATATATGAAATTTAAGAGATCAGTTCCATATGTTGAATGTCTACTTCATATAAAACTGTATGTGAAACAGGGTAAAAGGAAAGAAAAGAAATAGAAACCAATTTCTTCTTTTAATTTGTTTTAATTTTTCTTGAATTATACATTTTACAATGTATGTTATACTCACATAAGTATATATTTATACATATACACTTATATATACAAATTTTTTCATCATTTACACTGAATCATATACACACAAGGTATATAAATGTTTGCATATGGATGCATATACATATATGCATAGGTACACACATACATATATACGTACTTACCCCCCCCGCCCCCTCCCCCCACACACACACCCACAATGGCTGGTCAGGCCTGTCCTGGGGCTAAAGCCTTGGCGTGGAGCTGGGCTCGGCTCCCAGAGCACTGAGCTGGCCACTTGCTACTAGCCTGCCAGGCTGTCCTCACCAGGAGGTTAGCTTCTCTGTGTCATTGTGTGGGTTCTGCAGCTCCAAAGTTTGTTTAGAGTCCCCTTTTTACATGGATTGGGGAAGGTGGAAGCTGCAGCAGCAGGGAGGTCCTGCTTCTATTCCACCATCTTGACTCTGCCCCCCCCCCCCAATTTTTATTTTAATTTGTTATTTTTATTGTTCTTTTTTTTTAGTTGTATCCCTAATTCATTGATATGCTTTTTCTCTATTTTAGAGATATAAGCAATTAGAGACACACATTTTCCCCTCAGTTCCACTTTGGATGCATCCAAATAAATTTTGGTATGTGGTCTCATTTTTGTCATCTTCTTTAATGAAATTATCTGTTGCTTCTATGATTTGTTCTTCATCTACTTTTAAAATACTAGCTTATGGGGGGCAGGGGCTGTTGTAGCCAAGATGGCAGAGTGAAAGCAGGAAGTTTCCTGAACTCCTCCAAGAATTCTGTCAGTAACCTCTAAAAAGTGAATCTGAAAGGACTTTAGAGTGACAGAATCCATTGGGTGATTGAGTGTGGCATATTCCCAGCCCAGGAAAGTACACACATAAGACTGTGCAGGGGGAGGGCAGAGTGCATAGGGGCTGCACCAGCATAGACCAGAGACCAGACCACAGTGGAGCCAGAGAAAGCCTTGGGAAGCAAATCTACCCACCACAATGGCAATTCACAGATTTCTCACATCAGGAGACAGGATCAGTCAGAGTTAGTTAAGAGACAAATGTAGAGCCTGCAGCAGTGACAGCAGCTTCTCCTGGTACTATCAACCCACAGCCTGGATGTTTAAAAATCATTTACCTGAACTTCTGAGAGCAACATGGTGGATTAAACCCTAGCTGCTCTAATACCCCACTCTGTCTCTGAAAACAAAGAGAGTATTGCCCCAGTATAAAATCCTGAAATAGTGGAACCAACACCAGGCCTGGGAGTCCTAGAGGAAGGGTGTGACTGAGGCTTGCCACACCTGAAGTAAAGGGTGGGAGGTGTCCAAACAAGGCCCATCTCAGCTGACCAATAGGAGATCCCAAAAAACACAGGGGAGTGGAGTCAGCAAGCACTAACAGCAGAAGTCCAGGTGTGCCTTAGCACAATCAAGGAAATCTGCAGACAGGAGCATGACTTGGGCACCAGTTGCTGAGCTTGTCTGAGGTCTAGCCCAGGGGCATAGAGGCAGAAACCTGAAGTAACAGACCACCCTTCTTCCACAACTTACTCTGTGAGGCTCAGGGTAACCCAGGGGAAACACTGAAAGTCCTGGCTGTGGCCTCAATCTAGAAATCCAGAGGCTACAGAACACAAAGTCAACAACCAGATCCATAGCTCCCAGCTTGAGGAACATGGGTCAGAGTCTCTGTACCCCAGAAGCAGAAATCCACTTTAAAAGCCAGGGAATTGGCAATCACAGTGGGTTGGAAGCAAAATGGAAAATCAAAAGTAAAGATGATTGAATAGTATTATTGCAAGCAGGGAGAACCAAGTTCACAAGGGGACACCATTGAATATATATCCATACCTGAGACCACAGAAGGAAATGTGAACTGGTCTTAAGCCCAGAAAGCATTCTTGGAAGAACTCAGGAAAGATTTTAAAGGCCAAATTAGAGAGGTAGAAGATAAATTGACCAATTCTTTCAAAATTACAATGGCCAATTTAGAAAAAAAATCTCACTGAAAAAAACAAATCCTTAAAAAATAAAATTTGTGAATTGGGAAGGAAGGTTCAGAATATAACTGGAGAAAATACCTCCCCCAAAATGAAATCTGAACATATGGAAAAGGAGCTTTAAAAACTAACTGAAGAAAATAATTTGCCAAAAATTAGAATCAGTCAAATCAAAGCTAAAATCTCTATGAGGCATCAAGTATCAGTCAAACAAAATCTAAAGATTGAAAAATTAGAATAGAATGTAAAATATCTCATTGGAAAATCAACTGAACTGGAGAACAGAGTGAGGAGATATAATCTAAAATTTTTTTGTCTACCAGAAACCCATGAAGAAAAAAAAAGTCTGGACAACATCCTCCAAGCAATTATCAAAGAAAACTGCCCTGAGTTCCTAGAATCAGAGGGTAAAATAGTGACGAAAAGAATTCACTGGACACCTGTTGAAAGAGATTGCAACTTGAAAACTCCAAGAAATAGTGTAGCCAAATTCCAAAATAATGAGGTCAAGGAGAAAATAATTCAAGCAGCCAGAAAGAAACAATTCAAATATCATGGAGTTACAGTTAGGATCTCACAGGACCTAGCAGCTTCTACATTAAAAGATCAGAGGGAATGGAAAATGATATTTCATAAGGCAAAGGAGCTTAGACTGCAACCAAAGATCAACTATCCATCAAAACTGAACATAATCTTTCAGGCAAGGAGATTGTTATTCAGTGAAATAAGGGACTTACAGACCTTCCTGATGAAAAAGCCAGAGCTCAGTGGAAAATTTGATCTCCAAATATAAGACCAAGAGAGACATAAAAAGGAAAACAAGGAAACACACACACACACACACACAAACACAAACAAACACATGCAACTTGTGATTCAATAAGAACATACTGTTTATGTCCCTATGTGGGAAGCTGATACCTGTCAACATTGAGAACTGTATTATTATTAAGACATTTAAAAGTAATATACATAGATAGAGGATGTGGGTATAAATTAAGTAATCTCATGATAAAAATAAAACCAAAGGGATTGAAATGAGAGCAAATGAAAGGAGGAGGTAGAAAGGGGTAAATTATGCCCCACAAAGAGGCATAAAAATATATTGTAGTAGAGGGAAAGTAGGGAGGGAGATGAACATGATATAAACTTCACTCTCATTGGTTTGGGTTCAAGGAGGGAATAAAACAATCAGTTAAATACAGTATTCTAACATGAAGGGTCAGAGAAACTCATTATACTCTAGGGAAAGAAGGGAGGGAGAGGAGCACTGTATATTTAGTCTCATCAGATTGGTCTCAAGGAAGGAATAACATACTTTGTCAAGTATAAAAATCTATCCTGCCTTACTGGCAGTAGAAGGGGAAAGGGAGAAAAAGGGGGGAATAGTTAGAAGGGAGGGAAGAAGTAGAAAGAGGAAAGCATAGGTAAAGGGAGGGGAGTCCATAGGGAGGGAATAATGAGTAAGGTGGTGGTCAAAAGGAAAATTCTTAAGGAAGGGAAGGGAGAAGGGAGAAATAAAAGTATAAACAAGGGAAGGAATAGGATGGACCAAGAGACACAGACATAAATCAAAACTGTGAAGGTGAATGGGAAGGACTTTAATGTAAAACAGAGGCAGATAGCAGAATGGATTAAAAACCATAATCCTACAATATGCTGTGAAATACATTTAAAAAAGGGATAAGCACAGGGTGAAGGCAAAAGGCTAGTGTAGAATACATAATGGTTCAGCTGAAGTAAAAAAAATTAAAGAAGGGGTAGCAATGCTTATCTCAGATGAAGCAAAGCAAAAAATAGATCTAATTAAAAGAAATAAGAAAGAAAACTATATCCTGCTAAAAGGAACCACTGAAAATGAAGCAATATCATTACTAAAGATATATGCACCAAGTGGTATAGCATCCAAATTCCTAGAGGAGAAGTTAAGGGAGTTAGAGGAAGAAATAGCAAAACTATACTAGTGGAGGACCTCAATCTCCCCCTCTTTGAACTTGATAAATCTAACCTTAAAATAAACAAGAAAGAAGTTAATGAGGCGAATAGAATTTTAGACAAAGTATATATGATAGACCTCTAGAGAAAACTAAATGGGGATCAAAAGGAATATACCTTCTTCTCAGTAGTATATGGCACATACACAAAATTGACCATGTACTAGGGCATAAAAACCTCACAATTCAGTGCAGAGAGGCAGAAATAGTAAATGCATCCTTCTCAGATCATGCTACAAATAAATTATAGGTAATGAAATGGCATGGAAAGATAAACTAAAAAGTAAATGGAAACTAAATAATTTAATCCTAAAGAATGAGTGGGTCAAACAAGAAATTACAGACACCATAAGTAACTTCATTCAAGAGAATGATAATAATGACACAACATACCAAAATTTGTGAGATGTAGAAAAGCAGTTTTTAGGGGAAGTTTTATTTCTCTGAAAGAATCTTATATGTTTTCATGAATAAAATAAAACAAATGGAGGTCAATGAATTGGGCATGTGACTGAAAAAGCTAGAAAAGAACAAATTGTGCATCCTGAATTAAATACTAAATTAGAAATAATGAAAACCAAATGAGAGATAAAAAATGAAATTAAGAAAACTATTGAATTAAAAAATAAAACTGAGCTGATTTCATGGAAAAAAAAAATAAAATTGAGAGACCTTTAGTCAATGTGATAAAAAAAGAAAGAAAACCAAATTACAAATATCAAAAATGAAAAGGGTGAAGCTACCTTGAATGAAGAGGAAATTAAAACAATGATTTGGAATTATTTTGGCCAATTATATGCCCATAAATCTGGCAATCAGTAAAATGGATGAACATTTATAAAAATGTAAATTGCCCAGATTCGCTGAAGAGGAAGTAAAATACTTAAATAACCTCAACTCAGAAAAAGAAATTGAACAAGCCATCAATGAACTCTCTAGGAAAAAATCTCCAGAGATATATGGATTTGTGAGTGAATTCTATCAAATTCTTAAAGAACAACCGATCCCAATAATTTACAAAATATTTTGGACAATTAGAGAAGGAATCCTACCAAATACTTTTTAATAACACAAATGTGGTACCAATACCTAAATTGGGAAGAGACAAAATGGAGAAAGAAAATTATAGACCAATATCCCTCATGAATATAGATGCAAACATTTTAAATAAAATACTAGCAAAAAGACTACAGCAACTTATGAGGATAATTATGCACTTTGATCAGGTTAGATTTATTCCAGGAATGTAAGGGTGGTTCAATATTAAGAAAACTATCAGTATAACCAATGATATCAGCAACAAAACTAGTAGAAACCATATGATGATCTCAGATGCAGAAAGGGCTTTAAAAAAATACAACACCCATTTCTACTAAAAACACAAGAAAGTATAGGAATAAATGGAGCGTTCCTCAAAATAAGAAGTAGCATCTATCTAAAACCATCAGCAAGTATTATATATAATGGGGATAAGCTAGAATCATGTCCAATAAGATCAGGGGTGAAACAAGGATGTCCATTATCACCCCTCTTATTCAATTTGGTACTAGAAATGTGAGCAGTAGCAAAAAGAGAAGAATAAGAAATCAAAGGAATCAAATTAGGCAAAGAAGAGACTAAGCTATCACTCTTTGCAGATGGTTTGCTGATATATTTAGAGAATCAAGTAAAAAACTACTTGAGAGAATAAATAAATTTGGCAAAGTTGCAGGGCATAAAATAAACCCACCTAAATCCTTGACATTCTTACATATTTCTAATGAAGTCCAACACTAAGAAATAGAAAGAAAAATTCCATTTAAAGCTACTGTAGACACTGTAAAATATTTGGGATTCTACCTGCCAAAACAAACCCAGGATCTATAAGAACACAATTACAAAACACTTTTCACACAAAGTCAGATCTATCTAAATGGAAAAACATCAGTTGATCATGGTAGGTTGAGCTAATATAATAAAAATGACAATATTAACTAAAGTAATTTGCACATAATGACACATTTAGCACCATACCAATCAATCTACCAAAAATTATTTTATAAAGCTAGAAAATATAGTAGCAAAACTAATTTGGAAGAACAAAAGGTGAAAATTATCAAAGGAATTAGTGAAAAAAAAATACAAGGGAAGATGGCCTAGCCATACCAGATTTTAATCTGTATTATGAAGCAGCAGTCATAAAAACTATTTGGTACTTTTTGAGGAATAGAGTAGTGGATAAGTGAAATAGATTAGATACATGAGATATAGTAATCTACTGTTTGATAAACCCAAAGACCCCAGCTTCTGGGATAATGAATCATTATTTAATGAAAACTGCCTGGAAAACTAGAATACAATATAACAGAAACTGGGTATAGACCAACATCTTACACCATACATCAAAATGCAGTCTAATTGGGTGCATGATCTAGGTATAAAGGCTGATACTGTAAGCAATATGGGAAAGCAAGGAATAGTTTATCTGTCAGATTTGTGGAGAAGGGAAGACCTTATGACCAAACAAAAGTTAGAGAGCAGTATAAATGCAAAATGGATAATTTTGATTACATTCAATTGAAATGTTTCTGTACAAATAAAGCCAATGTAACCAAGATTAAGAGGGAAGAAGAAAATTGGGAAAACATTTTTGCATCCAGTGTCTCTGATAAAGGTCTCATTTGTAAAATATACTGAGAACTGAGGCAAATCTGTAAGAATACAAATCATTCCCCAAATGATAAATGGTCAAAAGATATGAACAGGCAGTTTTCAGAGGAAGAAACTGAAGATATCTAGAAGCATATGAAAAAATTCTTTAAATAACTACTGATGAGAGAAATGTAAATCAAAACAACTATGTGGTACCACATCTTACCTGTCAGATTGTCTAAAATGACAAAAAAGGAGAAAAGATAAATGGTGGAGAGGATATGGAAAAATTGGAACAGTAATGCATTGTTGGTGGAGTTATGAACTGATTCAACCATTCTTTTTGGAGGGGGTTTGGAGGGCACTTTGGGGTTGTGACTTGCCCGAGGTTAATGGCTAGTTATTGTGTTAAGTGTCTGAAGCCAGATTTGAGTTCAGGTCCTCCTGATTCCAGGGCAGGTGCTCTATTCACTGCACCACCTTGTTGCCCTTGATTCAACCATTCTGGAGAGCAATTGGGAACTATGCCCAAAGGGATATAAAAATTTGGATACCCTTTGACACAGCAATACCACTTCTGGTGCTATATCCCAAAGAGATCATAGAGTGGGAGAAAGACTTGTATGTACAAAAACATTTACAGCAACTCTTTTAGTAGTGGAAAAAAATTGGAAATCAAGGGAATGCCCATCAATTGGGGACTGGTAAAACAAGTTGAGGTATATCAATGTAATGGAATACTATTGTGCTATTAAGAAATGAGGAGCATATGAACTTCATAATAACCTGGAGAGACTTTTATAAACTGATGCTGAGTGTGCAGAGCAGAACCAGGAGGACTCTGTACACAATTACAAGCACATTGTATGTGCAATGGCTAACTTTGATAGACTGGGCTCCTTTCAGCAATGGAAGGTTATAAAAAAATTCCAAAAGACGCATGATGGAAAGCAATATCCACATTCAGAAAGAGAAGTACAGAGTCTGAATGCAGATTGAAGCAAACTACCTGCTTTCTCTCTCTTTCTCTCTCTCTTTTGTTTTGTTTCTTCCTTTTCATTGTTCATTCCATTGATTAGAATCCTATTTTACAACTTGACTAATGTTTAATGTGAAGGTATTTGTAGATACTATAGTTGATTGCAGGCTGGCATGGAGGAAGGAGAGGGGAAGAGAGGGAATGGAAGAAAATTAGAAATTCTAGGAATTGCGAAACTTAATGTTGTAAACTAAAAGTAAATAAATAAATTTAAATTAAAAAAATAAATATTTGATTATATAATTTTCAATGATTTTTTATCTTCCTTTCCATTGTCTATTATCAAATGTGATTTTTATTGCTTTCTGATCTGAAAAAGACACATTGAATATTTCTTCTTTTCTGCATTTGTTTGTGAGGTTTTTATGTCTTGATAAGTAATCATTGTTTTTTTCTATGTGCCATGTACTGCTGAGAAAGAGTTATATCCCCTTTTATTCCTATTCAATTTTTTCTAGAAATAAATCCTATTCAAATTTTCCAAAATTTCATTTATGTCCTTAACTACTTTTCTATTTTTGATTATTTATCTAGTCCTGAGGGAACTTTGAGCTTCCAAAGTAGTATAGGTTTATAATATATTTCCTCCTGTAACTCATTCAACTCCTTCACAAATGTAGATCCTATAACACTTGGTGCCTATATGTGTAGTGTTGATATGACTGTATTGCTTATGGTATCTTTAAGCAAAATATAGTTTCTTCTTTATCTCTCTTAATTATATCAATTTTTGCTTTTACTTTGTCTCAGATCATGATTGCTATCCCTTCTTTCTTTGCTTTAGCTAAAGTACAAAAGCTTCTGCTCCAGTTCTTTACATTTAGCCTGTGTATATATCTCTGTTTCAGAAATGTTTCTTTTAAAGAACTCATGGTAGGATGCTGGGTTTTAGTCCATTCTACTATCCATTTCCATTTTGTGGGTGAGTTCCTCCCATTCATATTTGTAGTTATAATAACTATTTCCTGGGAGGTAGAGTCAAGATGGCAGAGTAGATTCCACATCCCAGGAAATAGTTACTATATTTCATGCAGTTCCAGCTCCCAGCTCTTCCAATGCATGTAAAAAAATAACCATAGACAAACTTTGGAGCTACAGAACCCACAAAAAGACCCAGAGAATCTAACTTCCCATTGAGTACAGCCCAGCAGGAGAGCAGGAAGCAGCCAGCACAGCACTCTGGGAGCCAAGCCCAGCCCCAGGCAACCTGAGTTTCTAGCCTCAGGGTGGCCTGACCATTTGCCGGCTGGAGGGACTTCAGATCACCAGCAGCTGTGGCAGTTTCCAGAATCATTAACCCATAGATGCCAAGGACAAAGTTAGAGGTCAGTGAAGTTTGGACTTTGGGACCTGGGAATTCAGAGTACAATCAGACCTTTACCACCAGGGTGAGAAGTGGCTGAGGCTCCACAGCCCTGCAGCTGCCTCTTTGTGGCAGCTTCAGAGCTCCTGGTCTGCAGATTGTAGGAGGACGAATTGACCAGTATGAGGGATAATTGTTCTTGCTTTAACTTGCTTAAATCTGGATTTCTGTCTAGGGTGGAGGTCCTGGGGTGCATCATCAGTCATGCAGATGCTTCAGAGAGGGCACCCAACAAATACCTCCAGCAGCTGTGAAAACCCCAGCAATTTGGGATAAAGTTAACATTTCTGGTAGCAGAGTTCTACTGTGGCAAAAGGCTCAAAAGTCAAGTAACTGAGTGGCAACACAAGCAAGCAAAGAAAGCAAAGAAAACAGAGCAATCAAACTTTATACTCCCATTTTGGGGACAAAAAGGATCAAAACATGGAACAGGAGGAAGACAATGAAGTTAGAACTCCTGCAACAAAAGCTTCCAAGAACAATATGAGCTTGGTAAGAGCAATAGAGAAGCTTAAAAGGGATTGTGAAAATAAAATAAGAGAAGTGGAGGAAAATGGAGAAGAGAAATGAGAATAATGCAAGAAAATTATGAAATGATAGCCAACAACCTGACAAGAAAATAACACCTTAAAAAATAGACTGTCTCAGATGGCAAAAGAGGCTCAAAAAGGCAATGAGGAGAAGAATGCCTTAAAAAGTCAAATTTGCCAGATGGAAAAAGAATCTCAAAAGCTCACTGAAGAGAATCATTCCTTCAGAATCAGACTGGAGCAAATGGAAACTAGTGACTTTATAAGAAATCAAGATACTGTTAAACAGATCCAAATAAATGAAAAAAATATAAGGGAATGTGAAATATCTCACTGGAAAAACCACTTACCTGGAAAATAGATCCAGGAGAGATAATTTAAAAATTATTAGACTACCTGAAAGCCATAATCAAAAAAAGAACCTAGAAATCATCCTTCAAGAAAATCTCAAGGAAAACTGCCCTGATGTTGTAGAACCAGAGGGCAAAATGGAGGTTGAAAGAAGCCACTGAACATCTCCAGAAAAAGATCCCATAAAGAAAACTCCAAGGAATATTATAGCCAGGTTCCAGAGTTCTCAGATCAAGGAGAAAATATTACAAGCAGCCAGGAAGAAACAACTTCAATACTGTAGAAGCACAATCAGGATAACTCAGGACCAGGGAGCTTCTGCATTGAGGGATCGAAGGTCTTGGAATATTATATTGCGGGGGTCAAAGTAGCTGGGATTAAAACCAAAAAACATCTGCCCAGCAAAACTGAGCATCATCTTCCAGGGTAAATATGGTCATTCTGGGGAATAGAGAACTTTCAAGCATTCTTGATGAAAAAAACAGAGTTGAATAGAAAATTTGACATTCATATACAAGAAACAAGAGAAGCTTGAGAAGGTAAAAAGGAAAAGAAATCATAAGGAACTTATCAAAGTTCAACTATTTATATTCCTACATGGAAAAAACAATAATTGTTACTTATGAAACTTTTCTCAGTGTGAGAATAATTGAAGGCAATAGAGATGTATGTGTGTGTGTGTATGCCTGTATATGTGTGTATGTGTATGCATACATACATATGTCTATATAGGAGTGTATATGGGCATAGGAAAACATATGTGAGAGTGTCTACAGACATATATATATATATATATATATATACACACACACACACATAAACAGAGGGCACAAGACTAATTAAATAGGAAGGGATGATACTTAAAACGTGAAATTAATATGTGAGACAGGAATATATTGAGAGAAGATGGGGAGAGACAGAATCGGGTAAATTGTCTCATATAGAAGAGGAAAGGAAAAAATGTTACAATGAAAGGGAAGAACAAAAAGGCAAAAGGGAATGTTTCAAACTCATTCTCATTGAATTTGGCCTAGGGAAGGAATGAAATATACACTAAATAGGGTATCTCACCCTACAGGAAAGTAGAAGGGAAGGGGAAGAGAGGGGGGAAAAATGGAATGGAAGGCTGCCTGGGAGGGAGGGAAGTTGGAAGTCCCCACTTTTGAAAAGGGACAAGAACAAATTGGGGAATAGAACAAGTGGGAAGTGGGATAGGATGGAGGGAAAAATAGTCAGTCTTTCACAATACATCCACTATGGAAATGTTTTGCATAGCTACACATGTACAAACTATATTTAATTGCTTATCTTCCCAGTGCAGGTGGGTGATGAGGGAGGAAGGGAAAGAATCTGGAATCCAAAGTTTTAAAATCAAATGTTTAAATATATATATATATATATATATACACATATATATACACATTATTATTATTGTTATTTTACATATAACTGGGAAATAGGATAAACAGGCACTGGGGCATAGTGATCCATTGTGCCCTACTGGGAAGTTGAAGGGGGAATGGGGAAAAATATGGAGAGAGTTTGGGGAAGGGGTTATTCAGTGGGAATGCTGTTTTGGAGGTGGTGGGTAGGGAAACTTGGGGAGAAAATTTGTAACTCAAAATCTTGTGGAAATGATGTAAGCTAAAAAATGAAAAAGAGAAATAATAACTATTTCCTTCTGTGCTATTTTCCCTTCCCCACTCTCTTAAACCCCCACCTTTTCCCTCTTCACAGTCATTTAAATTCTGATCAGTCTTCTATAATATATCCTCCCTTTAATAAGCACCCATCCTCCTATTATCCATTCCTTTTTACTTCCTTATGGGGTAAGACAGATTTCTTTTTCTAACTGAGTGTGTGTATGGTATTCCAGGTTTGAGTCAATTTTAATGAGAGTAACTTTTAAGATTTGCTTTCCACCGCTCCCCATCTTTCCCTCCATTCTAATAACTTTTTTATGCCTCTTTTATGTTGGTTAATTTACCCCATTCAATATCCCACCCTCTGCAATGCAATTTTTCTCACCTCTTTTTTTTAATGTTGGGGGCATATAATCCCATTAAATTCATCTTATGCCTACACCCTCTATTTGCATATATTATTTCTAATTGCTCTTATACTAAAAAAAGTTGTGAGTTAACAGATATTTTCTCATCATATAGAAATATAAACAGTTTAATCTTATTGAGCTTGTAATGTTTTCCCTTTGTTATTTCTTTTTTAATGTTTTATGTTTCCCTTGAGTCTTGTCTTTGGAGGTCAAACATTTTATTCATCTCTGGTCTTTTAATGAAAAATGCTTTAAACTTCTCTATCTCATTAGATATCCATTTTTTCCTCCAAAAGAACATTTTTAATTTTGCTCTGTAGGTGATTAATAATTGTAATCCTAACCCCTTTGCCTTTTAGTATATCATATTCTAAATCCTCCAGGTCTTTGATGAGGAAACTGCCAAGTCCTGTGCAATCCTGATCATAGTTCCATAATATTTGAATTTTTTTTTGGTTTTATTTTTTGGTTACTTGCAATACTATCTCCTTGATGTGTGAGCTCTAGAATTTGGTTATGGTATTCCTGGAGGTTTTCATTTTGGGATCTCTTTCAGTCTGTGATAGGCAGATTCTTTCAATTTCTATTTTGCCTCTGCTTCTAATGTATCACGGCAGCTTTCTTTCACAATGTCTTGTAATATGTTGTCCTGGCTTTTTTTTTTGTCACAGAATTCAGGTAGTCCAATAATTTTTTTTATTATCTCTCCTGGATCTATTTTTTATGAGAAATATCATTTTTTCTTTACTTGTTAATTTTTGTTTATCACATATTGATGTCTCATTGAGAAATTATATCCACTCATTCAGTTTTAGTTTTTAAGTAATTATTTTCTTCCATGAGCTTTTATGCTCCCTTTCCCATTTGGCCAATTCTATTCTTTAGAGTTACTTTCCTTCATAAAATTTGTGTATCTTTCCCCATGCCATTGATTTTTCATGACACTCTTGCATTACTCTCATTTCTTCCCTCAATTTTCCATCAAATTCTCTAATTTTCTTTTTTTTTAATTTTTTTAATTTAATGTTTTTGTTTCCTTTTAGTTTACAGGATTCAATTCCACAATTCTTTGAGTTTCACATTTTGTTCCCTTCCCTCCCCTCCCTATATGGCAGCATATAGTCAAGTATAGGATCTGTAAATACTTTCACATTATACATTAGTCAGTTTATAAAGATGCATTGTATCAGATGGAATGAAAAATAGTAAAGAGGATATAACACCAAACAAGAGAAGAAATAAGATCAGGCATTTTGCTTCCACCTGGATATAAACACAGTTCTTTCTAGTTCTTTCTCTGGATGCACATACTTCTCTCCATCATGAGTCTTTTGGGTTTGACATATCACTGCATTGCTGAGAAGAGTCCAATCTACCAAAGTTGGTCATCACACATACATTGTGTCTGTAACTATGTACAAATTTCTCTTGGTTCTACTCTTCTCACTCAACATCAGTTTGTATAAGCCTCTCCAGGTAAATATGAAGACTTTCTGCTCCTCGTTTCATATACCACAACTTGTTCAGCCATTCCCCAATTGAGGGGCACCACCTTAATTTCCAATTCTTTGCCACCACAAAAAAAGCTGCTATAAACATTTTTGTACATATGGGTCTTCCTCCCACTTCTATGATCTCTTTGGGATATAACCCCGGGAGTGGTATTTCTGGGTCAAAGGAAATGAAAGTATTTATAGCCCTTTGGGCATAATTCCAGATTGCTCTCCAGAAAGGCTGGTCAGTTCACAACTCCACCAGCAATGCTTTAGTGTTCCAATTTGCCCACATCCTGTCCAGCATTTGTCATTTTCCTGTTTTGTCATCTTAGCCAATCTGACTGGTGAGATGTGGTACCTCAGAGTTGTTTTGATTTGCATTTCTCTAATAAATAGTGAGTTAGAGCATTTCTTCATGTGCTTATAGATATCTTTAATTTCTTTCTCTGAAAATTGCCTGCTCATATCCTTTGACCATTTATCAATTGGGTCCAATTTTCTTTTTAAAATCATTTTTTATGTCTTCCAGGAATTGTTTTTGGGCCAGAAACAAATTGCCATTTTCTAAGTAACCTAATCTTAAAGAATGAGTAAGTTGAGGAATAAGTCATAGAAACAATAAATATTTTTAAGAAAAAAATAATAATGAGACAATATACCAAAACTTATTGGATAAAACAAAAGCAGTCATCAGAAGAAAATTTATATCTCTAATTGATTATATTAATAAAATAGAGACAAAGCAGATCTATGAATAGAGAATGCAATTTTAGGGCAGAGCCAAGATATCAGAGTAAAAACATGGACTTGCTTGAACTCTCCTCTAACCCCCTAGAGCAGGAAAACCCACAAAATGACAGAGTGGAACTAGTTTCCTGGCCAAGACAGCCTAGAAAATGGACAGGAAAAGTTTGTTGCACCAGTCTAAGAAAGGAGTACAGTCCAGTGTAGGTCACACCAGCTCAGACAGGGCAGGAGCAGGCCTCAGGTGTTTGAATCACTGGTAGCTATGATGGTTTTCAGACTTCTCAACCCACAAAGACCAAAGACAACTTAGAAGGTCAATAGCAAAGGTCTATGGGACAAGGGTGAGAGAAGAACATGGTAAATTGCAGCTCTAGTGAAGAGACAGGATCATGGTCAGACCCTAGGCCCTGGGTGGTAGAGGTGGCAACAAAGGTGGCTGAAGCATCAGTATCTGTTTTCAGAGCTCTCAGCCCACAGATGGTATGGGATTAAGCAGCTGATCAGAGGGGGATTGCAGGGATCTTTTTGCTGGCACTAATACAGGATTCACTTGATTTGCCCATGCTTTGATCTGGGTCACAGGAATGGGTGGCAGTCCTGGGAAGAAGAGGAGCACTGGTGTGGTGGAGCCCTTAATAACTAACTGCCTCATCCAGTTCTTCCAGACACTTCCCTAATGAATTGTATGATGACATAGGATTTATGAATTGCATGTGTATGGAAGGATAACATACTTAGGTGATAATACTTGAGCAAATTTGCAATGCCCCCCCCCCAAAAAAAAAGCAACAAAAGACAAGGAAATTATCTATGAGAATTCTCAACCTGAAATTCAGTATTTTTTTTTTTTAAGCAATCGGGGTTAAGTAACTTGCTCCAGGTTACATTGCCAGTTATTTCTGGGTGTGGTGCTGAGTGTCTGGACACGGGTATTCAATCTCCAGGTCATCCTGACACTGGAACTGGTACTCTTACACTGTACTACCTGGCCACCCCCGAAATTCAGTATTTTTAAAATTACCAATGAACACTCTCATGACTATTGTAAGACTTATGGGATTTAAAGATCTTCCATTCCCAGTTAGACTTGCTGATGTAGCATGAAGGGGTGGGGCAAGAGGAAGCAGAAGCCAAGCTAGAGTTCCTGTGGTGACTGGCAGTGGCGGCAAAGGCAGCAGCAGCCACCAGCAGCAGTGGTAGCAGTAGTGGCCGGGTTGGAGGTGGAGGTGTTAATCCCTTTCTTTTTTTTTGAGCCAGCCAGAATTTCTGCTGAGGACTGCCAGAGACCAGAACTGCGAGGGGAGGTGGTGGAGTTGCTGGAAGCATTCTTCCTGGACCTAAGTAGCTGCTGTGATGGGGGAGAGGAGGACATTTGCCTGAGGTAGCCTGTTCTGTTTTAAAGGCTTGAGAATGTGGGTGCTTACTACATGAACTACATTTGCCAATTTTGCAACTACTGTGATGGCTTTGATTTTCTGGTTTTGGGACTCAGTTTTCTGGTATTTTAATAAATGTTCTAGCTGTATCCCCTATGTAGAGAGCCTGGTATATTTTGTGATTAATAACTGCATCAAGCATATTTATAGTTGGTGTAGGCATTGGGAATATTGCATTGCTGATACAACTATTCATACCATATTTATTAAAACTTCTATTAGCATGATTTTTTCACATAATATATTTGCTAAGATGTTTTTTTCTTTTTCAATGGAGAAGGCAGGGCAATTGGGGTTCAGTGAGTTGCGCAAAGTCACACAGCTATTATATGTTAAGTGTCTGAGGCCAGATTTGAACTCAATTCCTCCTGACTCCAGGGCTGGTGCTCTATTCACTGTGCCCCCTAACTGCCCCTGTTAAGCTTTTAATGGTTGCATAGCAAATTAGATTTTTCAAAAGTTATTTGCTGAAATACCATTACTAGGTCTGTATCCCAAAGAGATAATAAAAAGGGTCAAGGACCCACATGTACAAAAAAAAATAGCAGCTCTTTTTGTGGTGGCAAATAATTAGAAATTGGGGGGATGCCCATCAATTGGGGAATGACTGAACAAGTTGTGGCATATGAATCTAATGGAATACTGTTTTTCCACCAGAAATGATGAGCAGGTGGCCTTCAGAAAAACTTGGAAAGACTCATATGAATTGATGATGAATGAAATGAGCAGAACCAGGAGAAAATTGTACACACTAACAGCAACATTGTGCAATGACCAACTTTGTTAGACTTAGCTCTCTGAGCAAAGCAATGATCCAAAACAATTCCAAAGGACTCATGATGGAAAAAATTATCCACATCCAAAGGAAAAACAAACAAACAAACAAACAAAAACCATACAGTCTGAATGCAAATAGAAGCATATTATTTTCGCTTACTTTTGTTGTCTTTTTGTTTGTTAATTTTTTCTTTCTCATTTTTTAAACATTTTTTTCTGATTCCTCTTCACAACATGAATAGTGTGGAAATATGTTTAATATGATCATACATATATTGTTTATATCAGATTACATGTTGTCTTAGGCAGGGTTCTATAGAGGAAGAAGGAGAGATTTAGAACTCAAAATATTATAAATGTGAATGTTTAAAAATAAAATTAATAAATTAAGTTTTATTTTGTTTTTTTTTGTTTAAGATACTGTATATCCTTGGTTGAGGAGAGCTCAGGAAGCCCTCCAGTCAACATCAGGACAAATAGTAATAAATAAATGAATAAATCAGGTAAGCATCTTCACAACACTGGCCAAAATTTTCTGTTTCTTGCTTTTTTTGCTTCTTGTTGAATCACATAAATGAAATCATAGCTAAGAATGAAAGTTATTTGTTCCTATTTAATGCCAAATGAATACTTGAAATTTCCAAGAATTCACAGAAATGTTGTGGAAGAAATGCCAATCTACCTGACCATGATACTGTCACTATCTGCTTTGCTGATTCCTAAGAGATAAGAAGCTACATAGTGACCAGCACAGGAAAGAATGAACTCTTCAATGGCTTATTTTAAGTCACCCCCAGAATTACATTTTTTAAGTTGGTTTAGAAAGCATCTTTAATGAAGGCAGCTGTGGTAGCAACATTACTATTATTTTAGCTGAATATTGCAATTGTTTCACAGGTGCTAACAACTTCAATCAGGCCAGAGTAGTCTCCTGTTGCTAAACAACCATATGGCAGCATTCGAAGATCGAATCGGGCATCTTTCCAAAATAAATCCATTAACCAAAACATCTGGAGTGTCAACATATCTTGTCATGCATACATCATACCTGTTTTTGAATATGATACCCACTGGATCTCCTCCAAATACCTTGTTGTTGTATAATGTCCTTAGAGGTTTTATTTTAGAATCCATGTGCTTACACTCCCTAATAGAAAACTGTGAAGATGTACACAGTATTCGAAGGTGAATGAATATCAGAACAGGCTTTTCAGTAAGCAGTTTTAAGCATGTGTGCATTGTCTCTCTTTTGCTTTATTTAAATTCACTGTGTTTAAATTTATTAAACTATTTAAGATGTTCAGCTTATTAAGAGTTGCAATATATTTAGAAAATATTTTCATATAAACTACCCTTCCCTGACAGCATAATTAAATGGACAAACTACACTGAAAAGGTAGGAATGTTCACCTCTTGCCTAAGTGATAAAATAGAAAATGCCCTATTGTCCTATTAGAAAGGGCTCTAGGGGCGGCCAGGTAGCACAGCGAGTAAGAGCACTGGCCCCAGAGTCGGGATGACCTGGGATCAAATCCAGGCTCTGATACTTAGCTCCACACCCAGGAATAACTGGCCATGTAACCTTGAGCAAGTTACTTAACCCTGATTGCTTAAAAAAAATAAAAAAGAAAGGGCTCTAACAGGAATCTGGATAGGGCACAATCAATGAAAAGTTCATTTTTTTCAAAATTGTAGATATTAATCAGAAAGCTCTTTATCATTTATTTGTTTTAAGAAGACTACTACATGCTCTCTTGAATGGTGTTATAGTGGTCTGGACAATTAAATCTAATAATTAATTCCCTGGATTCTCTAGGAAGCAGTTAAGGCCATATCTTAAGAAGTGTCTGTAGCTGAGCAACATCTTCAAGTTTATTCCATTTGACTGACAACAGAAATTTTTGCAGTGCCCCTAGAAATTTTTCTCTGAAGTCTTTCTGCAAAATTCAAGCAAGATCCACTTCAGTCAAACCTAGTTGGAATAAGGGATCCCTCTCCATAATTTCTTCTAGGAAAACTGGATTTTTTTTTTCTATCTCAACTTGATAAATTACCACAGTCAGTACTTAAAATCTCTACTGCCTTTTCAATAATCTTATAAAAGAAAGGATAAAAATAAGGTTATTTTTTTAATTCTCAGGAAATTTAATATGTAAAGTTGTAACATTTTTAATACGTGGATTGGATTGAACAGTTCCCATTAGATTCAATATTTCATCACAGAATGATGATCTGCTGTTCAATATAATGTCTCCAGTTTTCAGATTTCTTTTTAAATGTCAACCACCAAGGTATTTACCCATGCTATAGATAATGTACTTTTCCAATTTTCCTGACAGTATGATATTTGTAGGGATGAATCTTCTAAGTCGACTCTTTTGTTTTCACTTTATCCACAGCATAAATTGCAAAGCATAACTGAACAATTTTGGGTTAAGTCACAGATAATTAATATCAGATTTCAATGATTCACAACAAACATGATTACTTCTTTCAGATAGCTTTGAATTTATAGCTGATTTATATAAAAAAAAAACTATGTTGCCTGAAAAATTCTAGTCCTGATGCAACAGTTTCCTCTATGTTCAACGTATTACCCTTAACCAATATAACTTGGAAAGGTGGGGTATTCTCTCAATCATTGGAAATTATTCCTTTTTTGTTTGAGAGTAATTCCAGTAGAAGAAGAAGGTGGGATGAATTTTGATTTATAACAGTTCTCAGGAAATCATTTCCTTTTCTCACATTTTCTTTATATTGTAACATTCAAGAAGAGTAAGTTTAGAAAGATTCCTATTCTTGACAAAGTTCTGAATATACCAGAACTGAATTAATGGATAATTACCAAACATAATTCTAGTGTTCCATTGCTTTGTACATATAGTCATAGAGATGAACTTCATCTTCCTTCCCATGGATAGTCAACAGTTTTTGGATTGCCAAATCATTTATTTTCATGGAAGCCATATTAGGGGACTTTTGGAAACAAAATATGTCCTGGTAATTTTCAAAATGCACAACTACCAGAGGATTTCCATCATGAAATTCATCTTCCAAGTTTTCAGGAATGGATGGTTCTTATTATGGTAGGAAAGTGTGCTTTAACCAATTTATCCAAGAATATAACACTGGATATAGATGCCAATGGGTATTAAGAAATCCATGGAAGTGAGGGGTGGTGGAGTCAAGAGGGTGGAAAAAAAGTCAGTAACTTCCCTGAGTTACCCCCCACAAATGCCTCTATATAGCTTCAAATAATATCATAAAACAATTACTGGAGTCGCAGAAACCACAAAAGGATCGTGTAAAATCATTTTCCAGTCAAAGGACTGTCATACCTGGATGAAAGTGGAACAAAGTCCAGAGCAGCCCATGCCAAGACAGACTCAGCCCCAGCAAAGACCAACCCCAGAAACCAGAAGCAGGCCTTGGGGGTCACTAAATAAGCAGAGGCAGTAACTACTTCTGGAGTTATCAGTCCACAGATAGCAAAGAGCTTGAATAACTGATTAGAATGAGATAATAGGTGTCTCTTTGCTGGCACTGAGGCAGGACTCTGTTGCTTTGCCTATGCTTGGATCTGGGTCACAGTCTTGGGAGGCCATCCCATAACAAGGAGGAGCTCTAGTACACCAGGACTTGAGACCTTAGTGGAGTTGGGACATTCATCACAATTCAACACAAGAAAAGAATCTTGTGGTCAGTCATGGACCAGAGCATAGGCCAGAAGAATAGTAAATACACCTCTCCTTAGATCATACCCATTTGAAAGAACTAAAAATTTCTAAGTATCTAAAGCTTCTGGGAAGACAGTTGCACAAAACCCCTGAAACTTGTGATAGTGCACCTTCCATCCTGGAAGCAGAGCCCTACTTTAACAAATAGTTAAAGTCAAGTAATAGGATGGAAAAATGAGCAATTTAAGTGGCAAGGTACATCAAAAGACCCACTCAGAAAAGATAGCAAAGTTAAAGCTCCTACTTCCAAAGACTTTAAGAAAAATGTAAATGGATCCCAGCACATGGAAAAAGCTCAAAAAGGATTTTAGAAATCATCAGAGTGCTAGAAGAAAAATTGGGAAGAGAAATGAGAATGATACAAGAAAATAAAGAAAAATTATTCAACAACTTAGTAAAGGAAACACACAAAAATACTGAAGAGAATTAAAAGTTTAAAAAAGACCAGGTCAAAAGGTAAAAGAGGTTAAAAAAAGCCAATGAGAAGAGTGCCTTAAAAAGCAGAATTGACTAAAAGGAAAAAGAGGCACAAAAATTCACTTAAGAAAAAATAAATTCCTTAAAAGTACAAATGACCAAATGAAAAAGGAGGTACAAAAGCTCAATGAAGAAAACAACCCCTTACAAATTGGAATGGAGCAAATGGAAGCTAATGACTTTATAAGAAATTAAGAAACAATGACACAGAAACAAAACAATGAAAAAATAGAAGAAAATATGAAAAAACTCACTAGAAAAACAGCTGACCTAGAAAATAGATCCAAGGGAGATAATTTTAAAATTGTTGGACTAACTAAAAACCATGATCAATAAAAGAGACTAGATATAATCTTTCAAGAAATCATCAAAGAAAACTGCCTTGATGTTCTAGAACCAGATGACAACATATAAATTGAAAGAATCCACTGATCACTTCCTAAAAGATATCCCAAAATGAAAATTCCAGGAATATTATAGTCAAATTGCAGAACTCCCAGGTCAAGGAGGGAACATTGTAAGCAGCCAAAAGAAACAATTCAAATATCAAGGAGTCACATTCAAGATAACATATTGTTTAGAAGTTTCTAAATTAAAGGACTGGAGGGTTTTGTAAATGCTTTTATGGAGGGTAAAGAAGCAAGAATTTGAACCTACCCACAAAACTGAGTATAATCTGACAAGGGAAAAAATGAATATTCAATGACAGAGGACTTTCAATTATTCCTGATTAAAAGATCAGAGCTGCATAGAAAATGTGACTTTGAAGTACAAGGATCAAAAGAAGCATAAAATGGTAAGCAAGAAAGGGAATACGTAAGGAACTTAAATAAGGTTAAACTGTTTACATTCCTATATCAGATAATTATATTTGTAACTAATAATTTTCTCATTATGAGGCCAGTTAGAAGGAGTATACATATATAGAGAGATAGAGGGCACATGTGAGTTGAATATGAAGGGATGAAAGATAAAAAGTAAAATTAAAGGGTAAAAGAAGGATGTACTGAGAGAAATGGAGACATAGAATGGGGTAGTTTCGCATAAAAAAGGCAAGAAAAAGCTTGCACAGAGAAGGAGAAGAGGGGGGAACTGAGAGGGACTGAGTGAAACTTAGTCTCATCAGAATTGGCTCAGAGAGAAAATAACATAAACACTCAATTGGATATAGACATCTATCTTTCCCTACAGGAAAATTGTAGGGAAAAGGATAAGAGAAGGGGATGGAGTGATGGAAGGGAGGGCATATTGGCAGAGTGGGTAGTCAGCAGAAAGACATTTTAAGGAGAGACAGGATGAAAGGAGAGAGAAAATAGATTTATTGGGGGGATAGGATCGAGGGAACTACAGATAATAATAGTAACTGTGAAAAAAAATTAAACCAGTTTTCTCTGATAAAGGCCTCATTTCTCAAAAATATAGAGAATTGGGCCAATATTTTTTAAAAGACCCATTCCCAAATTAATAAATGATAAAAAATATGAACAGTTTTCATATGAACTTATCAAAATGATCTATAGCCATATACAATGCTCTAACTCACTATTGATTGGAGAAAAGCAAATTAAAACATGGTTAATACGACAGAAAAGGAAAATGATAAATGTTGGATGGTATATGGAAAAAAATGAAACATTAATGCAGTTTTGGTGGTATTGTGAACTGATTCAACCATTCTGAACTGTGCCCAAAGTGCTATAATACAATGCATACCCTTTGACCAACAATACCACTACTAGGTTTACATCCCAAAAGAGATTTAAAAAAAAGAAAAAGGACGATATGTATAAGAAATATTTTCAGCAGTTCTTTTCTGGTAGCAAAGAATTAGAAATTGAGAGAATGTCCATCAATTGTGTAAACTGTGGTATATGATTATTATGGTATATTGTTGTGCTATAAAAATGATGAGTAGGATGCTCTCAGAAAAACCTGGAAAGGTTTACATGTGTTGATTCAATATGAAATGTACTGTGAACAAAGTAATAGTGATATTGTTAGGTGATCAGCTGTTAATAACAGCTATTCTCAGCAATACAACAATTCAAGACAACTCTGAAGGACATATGATAAAAAATGTTATCCATCCTTATAGAGAGTACTGATGGTGTCTGAATGGAGATTGAAGCATACTTTCTTTTACTTTACTCTTCTTTGGTTTTCTGGAGTTTTTTTTGTCTATGTTTTCTTTCACAGCATGACTAATATGGAAATATTTTGCATGACTATATATATATGTGTATATATGTATGTATATATGTATAACTTTGTGTATAACCTATATTGAATTTCTCACCTTCTCTATGTGAGGTGATGGGGAGGGAGGGAAAGAATTTGGAACTTAAAGTTTTAAAAATGAATGTTAAAGATTGGTTTCACATGTAACTGAGGAAAAATCAAATGATAAATAAATTCAAACAATCAACTGCATTGTAATGGAGTCATCTGATGCTGAGAATTCACAGTCCACACATCAAGGATGTCTGCTGTAGCAGGAAGTATTATAAAACTGAAGTACATTCATAACGAAGGAGCTTGAAGGAAGATAGGCCTAATTTTAGGAATTTTTTTTAGGGTCTTAAAGAAACTTGATTTTAAACCTTCAAAAAAAATAAGTGCTTTTATTGATGGCATCCTCAGATTTTGAAGATGGTCTGACACACTGAGAAGCAACAGCCTCTGTGGTCCTTGAACTCTCCCACATACATCCCGTCTCCTTCGAGAGCCATTAACTTTCACCCCCCAACTTCAGCCAATTGGCAACTGTCATTTCCAGTCCCACTACCACATAATGTTTGGATACCAACAAAGACTTTAAAAAAAAGAAAGGAAAAGTGGAAAAAGAGGAAAAATCACTGTAAGTGATTAATATATTTTTTAAAATTGTAAAATTAATACAATGTCCCACAAGCATCAACCTCCAACAAAGAAGTAGGGAAAGGTATCTTCTCATTCTCTTCTTTGGGGCCATGGTTGTTCCTTGAAACTGAAAGACAAGTTTAATTATTTTGTGGTGGTTTCTATTTCAATTTACATTGTTGTATTCATTATTTTTTTTTGTTTCCTTGGTTATGTTTATTTCACTCTGTTTCAATTTTTGTAAGCCTTTCCATGCTTCTCTGAATACACTTTCTCTCTCTCTCTCTCTCTCTCTCTCTCTCTCTGTTTCTCTCTCTCTCTGTATATGTGTGTACTCATATGTATTTATATTATATATATATATGAATATAAGTATATACATTTATATATATGTATTACATGTGTAACTAAAGGCTTTCAATTATACATAATAAAATTTATCTATTTTATCTTATCAAAGTTTCCCTATCATTTATTTTTTTCTTCTTCTTTTTTTATGTTTTGATCTTCTTTGTCACCAAAGAAGGGTTATATAGTCTGATTTCTTTTCCTCTGTTTGGTCATTTTCCCAGTCATTTACTTGACTTTCAAGCTGTTTGCCAGAGTAGAAATTGAAGTAAGCCCCTATTTTAGTTTTTGGGGGTTTTTTGGTTGTTTTTTTAGAATTTTGCACCTACCTTAGAAATGTGAGGAGGACTCCCTTTCCACAGCTGCCACAAGGTCTGCCACACCAGCACTCCTCCTCACACCAGGACAGCCACCCAAGACTGCAATCCAGATCCAAGCAGTTCAAAGCAAAAGAATTCTGCTTGAGTGCCAGTAAAGAGATTCCTGAAATTGCCCTTTGATCAACCACTTGTTCCACTCACAATCTGTGGGCCTGGAGCTCTGGAAGCAGCTTCTGCTGCTTTTCTGCTGCTGTTGATACTGCCGGGCAGTCATCACCACTTCCGCCACCCTAGGGGCAGGGGCCAGACTGCACACTCTTACCCAGGTCCAAAAAGTTTCTCCACTGACGTCTTACTTGGTCTTTGGCATTTTTGGGTTGAGAAGTCTGGAAAACACAACTGACATTGATTCAATCCCCAAAGGACAGCTCCACCCTGTCTGTGCCAGCACAGCCCATGCAGGAGCACCCTGTCTGTGCTCCACTTGTGAGCCTGATGTGATAGACACTTCCTGTCAGCCTGCCAGGCTATCTTCAGCAGGAGATTTATTTCATTCTGTCATTTTGTGGGTTCTATAGCTCTAAAATTTGTTTAAACTCTTTTTTTTTTTTGAGATATTGGAGGTAATTAGGGGAAGAGCTGGAGCAAGTTCCTGCTTTTACTCCACCATTTTGGCTCCATCCTTATCCTTTATTTTAAGGAACTTGTTTCTTATCTGTAGCTGTAAAAAGTATTTGATCTAATTCTCTGTTATTTTTTAATGATATATTCTTTAAAATTCAGGTCATATCTGTTTTGAATTTGGAGTTTTCACATGTCCCTTCAATATTCATCAAATAGGGAATTTTCTGCTATGTAATTTATGATTAAAGGCTTATCAAACATTGGTGTTTGAGATGCATTTTAAAAATTATGTCTTATCTAGATATTCAATTGATCTACTCTCTTAAATATATATTGAGTGCTACTATGCTATATTTTTCTTAATTCTATGATTTGGTCTTTGACTCTCATGTATTTCAGCATTTTGTTTTTAAATTTCCCTTTGATCCTATTTTGTAAGTGCTCCCTAAACTGATGTTTAATATTTTTGTCTTTTTTTTAATTGCAATTTCTATGTGCCCAAATATATGTCATTTTGTTAACAAAAAGATGTAGTATTTCTGGTGGATGTTGAATAATTTTGTGTAATTAGAATTTCCTTTCTTTTATATTTGATGGTCTTTTTCTTGGTTTCTTTCATAATTTATTGTGTTTTTTTAAATTGAAATTTTTCAAAGTAATCATTTGTACTTTGAAGTATAAGGGTTCTTTGTTTGTATTTTATATTTCTTCACCTTTCTCACCTTCCTTAAGAGTCCTGGTAATCCTTTTTATTGGCACATAATTTTCTGTATTCATAAATTCTACGAAGTTTGTCTTTTTTATGGTGTTTAGGTTTTTCAACTTGTCATGTTCTTCTGGGCAGCCATGAATCTGGGCTTTCAGACGAATTTAATTTGCTTGAATAAAGATCATGTGTTTTTAAAATATTATTCTTATTTCATTCTTTTCCCCTATATAATATTTCATTTCAGTATATATGCATTCATGATCAGTTGTTCCCTTGTGGTTCTTTCAAAAGACTTACTAGATTGGATTCAAACTTTTCTATTCTGTCAATTATTTCTGCTTCACATGGGATATATACATCCATTCCTTTCTTTTTTAAGTTTTGGCAACTCTTGTGTTCTTTTGTTCTCTGTTTAGTACTGCCACCCCAAGAAGGGCAGGGTCCAGCTCTGCTGTACTTTCTTCTTCCACATGGGGATGGGCTGAGTTGAGGTCCGGTGTTTTCTGTCATAGAATGATAGAGTGAGAGCAAATGGGGAAGGTGTGCCTAGAGACACTGCAGTTGCAAGTAAATCACTGAATTGGATGTAGAGAACAGACCCGTGTGTTAGGTAGTTCACTCTCTCAGAGTTTGGAGACTGAGTGTGGGGAGAGGCAACGGCTTAGGAATTTTCATTCTCTACTGTTAGTTAACAAGGTTGTTACCTTGAGGTTTTGTGGTGTCTTTGACCAACGAAGTTATGAAGACAGCTGTAATTGATCTATCTCTGGCACATAATTCATGTGTGTGTGTTTGTTATGGAGTATAATAATTAGATATTTCTCCATCCTATTGGTCATATGACCTGGAATTGATGTTCTCTTTCTTCTTTTTTATCCCTTATTTCTTTGTAATACTCAATAAATATTTCCTTTCCTTTTGCTGCTTTTGAAATTTATTTATTTTTTCTCCAGAAAACAAGAATGACTTCAGAGAGGAAAGGAAAGATTTGCCATTTCCTACATGGTGAACAGAATCTTGGGAGAGAGTTAGAGTGTCTCAAATTGATGAGATCTACAGCCTCACTTTTTAGATGTGGTTAGCTCTCATGGAATACATGAAGTGGAACTGCATAGAGTTGGTTAGAACATGTTACAGTGCAGGTGAGTGAGTGATTATAATGGTTTTCCCATTTTCCATAGGGTTGGGGAAGAGAAAATGTTAAGAGTATAGCCATTCTTTGTTAATCTGAGCTTTTTGTGAAGAAGGGAAGGAACAGAAAGGGATAAACTAAGGATTTAGTCAAGGATGGGGTGACAATAATAAGCTAGAACACCTGATAGGTCTCTGCCCAAGCCAGATTTTTGTTTTGTTTGTTTTGTTTTGATGGGATGTGAGAACATAATGTGGGGCTGAGGTATAGAGTTACAAATTTACTTGTGGTATGCAGAAGTTGGTGATAGTTCCCTGAACTTTTGTAATTTTGTGACGAGAGAAGGTAGGGGATGTATCTAAGCACATCCACATCCTGACACCAGGCAGGGTGTTCTCTGGATAATATTTGTGGTCTCCTAAGCCTGGACTCAGTGATGTGCCAGATTAATGTAATATCTCACTAGACCAAATTGTTAATATTTTTACTGTGAACATTATACCTTAGAAAGCTACAAACACTACAAATCTTGATTAATTAAGGGTTTCATTTATTGTTTTGCTGATTGTATAAACTTTAAAAAGTGTTAGAGAAAATGTTACTAATGCTGAATAAACTGAAAATTATGTTGTCTTTTTTTTTCCCTGAAAACCAGTTAAACATTCAGCAGCATTCCATTGCCTGGACTCATCATGAGCCAGGAGGTGATATAGTAAAAGGCCTCAGAGACTACTAACCCTTTGATTTCATGTATGGAGGCAAGAGAGTCCCCACCTTGATGGGATGGCAGTAGATCTTTCAGACTTTCCAGGATTGTGAAGAATGTGGAGTTTCAGATTTGTTCAGTTCTTCACTTAGCCCTTCCATGGATTCTCCTTCCCTTCTAGTTGATTCGCTCACCTCCTCTCCCACTCCCTTCTCTGATTTTGTACCCTTTCTGGTAGGATTAAAATGCTCTTAGGAAGTATTTTTCTATTAATGAGAATTTTAGAGCAAGTTTTCTCATGGTTTCCCTCTTTTCTGCCATCAATCAGGAAACATAAAAAAAGTCCTGTTGCTGTTCAGTTGTTTTCAGTCATGTCTGATTCTGTCACTCCAATTTGGGGTTTTCTTGGAAGAAATACTGGAGTGATTTTCTATGTCCTTATCCTGTCATTTTACAGTTGAAGAAAGTGAGACAAATAGGGTTAAGTGACTTGCCCAGGGGCAAACAGCTAGTAAATGTCTGAGGCCAGATTTGATTTCAGGAAGATGAGTATTTCTGACTTCAGGCCTGACACTCTATTGACTGTATGAACTTGCTGTTCCCACCACAAATCCTGCATTTAGTTAAATAAAGTATCTATCAAGTACTTACTATGTGATAGTAATTTTTAACAAATAAAAGAACTATCTTTTTATAAGGATTTTTATTAATAAAGAAAAAACAATATCTGGCATTCTTAAATTCTAAGTTTTGCCAACTTGTGCTTTATATACAGTCTAATGAAAAATAACAATGTCTTTAAACTGCAACACAAAGAATAGTTAATCTTATGTTCTGATTATTTGTAAACAGATTTCTCACATCAGGCAATGCAGATCAGATCACATGAATGTCCATGAAAATATTTTGTATTATGAAATAGTTTCTGGAGGACTATTATGTGGGTCTTTTTTTGGGGGGGATTTGAGATTGATAGAGATTAAATAGTGGTCATAGGACCAAATATTTAGAAGTAACAATAATTTTGATGCTATCTTATCTTATGCAGTATTTTACAAATACAGAAATTGAGGCTCCAAAAGATTTAGTGACTTTGGACCCTTCACACAGAACAGAGTGGTAGTCATTAGCAGAAATGAAATTCCAACTGAAATCCTCTGCCTTCGATTCTTTCCACTATATCATACTTCCTTCCAGTGATTATATTGGCATGTCTAGTACTTTATAGTTATTTAAGTTGATTATACAAATAAACTAATTTGATAATAGGAATAATTTTTCAAGTAAACATAAAAATATGGTATGACATGTCTTTTATACTTGGGCAACCTTAGACCCAGAGAGATAAAGGCTGGTGAGATGAAAGAGCAGTAAAGAAGGACCAGAACTCAAACTCAAGTCGATTAACTAGAAATATAGTGTTCTTTATTCTGTTGTTCATATTTTATTATCCAAGATACTTTTTTAATAAATTGAGAAATTGTACAAAAGCATAAGAATTCAGTACTTTGTTTTGTTTATGTATTACTATTTTATGTTTTGAATCATAAACATCTGTTTTATATTACCACTTGGTCATGCTATTTGTATTTTATTTTTACTTGATGAGCTTTGCAACTCTGACATTTATATAGATCTTTTAGGTGTAAAATTGTTTTACTTGAGCCTTATAAGAAAACTGTCTGGCAAAGTACTATAGGTATTACATTCATTTTCCAGAGGAAGATATTGTGACTCAGAAGCTTAAATTATTTATGTGTCAGAAGTCAAGATTCAAATGCTGGTTTCATGAATCAAAATAAAAAATTCTCCATTATACACTGTTGCCTCCTATATTAAGGGCATTAATTAAAAACATAAATGATATGATAAAAGAAGTCCATGAAATTGTTGATTTTCTGTTATCATTTCTATCCTCAGTTTTTAGTACTCTATAGATGGGTCTATAATATTAGAGGATTAAGATGAAACAAAGTGTATTTTGAGATGCCATTCTTCACATTCTCCTCATTCAGAAAGTTCCCCTATGTAGCTGCCTATTTAACCTTTATGAATAGTAGAAATTGAACAGTTTTTCACCCTTTCCCTTCCTTTTGATATCTTTGGTAGATAAACCTAGTATTGGTAAATCAAATGGCATATACAGTTTACTGATAGTTTCAAATGCCATTTCAAAATGGCTAGATCAATCCACAGCCCAGTCAACAGTGCACTAATAGGTTTATTTTCCCTCTACCTCTCTAATTATTTTCACTTCCACTTTTTCATATGTGGTATTCAATAGACATGAGATAGAATCGCTGTTACTCTAATCTCTAATTCTCCAATTATTAATGAATTGAAATGTTTTCTCATGTAGTTATTGATTACACTTTTTCTTTGAAAACTACCTTTTCATATCCTATGACCTTTTACCTATCAGAGTATGATTATTCTCATAAATTTGAATTAGTCTTTATATATCTTGAATATAAGAATTTCATCAAAGGAAACTGTTGCAAGGACCATTTCCGATGAGTTAACTTGTTCCCTTATTTAAGTTGCACTGGTTTTCCTTGTGGGGAAAAATGTTTTGTTTTGTTTTTTTAGAATTTTATGTAACCAGAATTATCTACTTTATCTTCTATTATTCCTCCTTGGTTTTGTGATTAATAAGGAGAAATACTGCCAATTTTTATTTCTAGCAATTTTGCTAAAGTTATTATTTATTATTCAATTCATATCTATTGATTCATTGGTATTTTTTTAGTAAAATATCATGTCAACAGCAAATGGATATAGTTTCAATTAATTAGCCCTAGACCTAAGGGAATAAATCCTGAGGCCAAAATAATTGTATTAATTATCTACATATAGATAGAAGTTTGTACAATTTTTTTCATTTAATACCACAAAGACTTTGTCAAACTATTATTACAAGTAATATGCACATTTTATGGATCTGGAATCTCAGGTTCAGCATATGGATAAAGATGATGTACACAGGGGAACAGAGAGTTAACCTATTATTTAAATCAAGATCTTCTGTCCCTCTAGTCCAGAACTCATTGCACTATTCAACAGTTGCTGCCTTTACAATAACTAATATTAATACAGCACTTTAAGGTTTGTAAAGCATTTTAAATGTATAATTTCATTTGATCCTCATGAAAAAAAAAGAGGAAAGGCTATTATTACTACTTTTTTGTTCTGGTATATACCTAATATGTCACAGATTGTGTAATATCAGCCTCATTAGCCTGTGAGTTCCTTGAAAGAACTGAGGATGTTTTGCCTTTTTTTTTGATCCCTAGCATTTTTCAGTTTTTAGCACACGGGGGTTCCTTAATGTTCTTAGTCCTCCATTTTGAAGAACAATGTAACTGGGTGAGGTCTTGAATTACAAGTGAATTGGATATAAGTGAAGCAGAGTTGCAGTCTTCAGCCTTACTCTCTCTTCTACAATCATTGAGGTCCAGTGACAACACAAAAGTCATGAAGACTAATTTTGATCTGGGATGCAATATATGACCTTAGCGCTACACAACATCTGCTTCAACCTCCTTCATGACCTTTGGAACAAATTGTTCACTTCTATCCATTTCACCAGAGAGTTTTTATATGCTTGGGGTAAACATCCCCCTAAACCACTGAGTGTTTGAGACCAATTGGTTACCTTCAATCTGGTTTACCTCATGTGCCAAGACAGTTTTCCTGGGGTGTGACCCCTGTGCATGCTATACATTCTTGGAGACATAGGTGAGAGTTGGGTAAAGGTGGACACCAAAGGTGAATAAACACCCCTAAAAGGGTACTGCCAGCACTTACTTCAGAGGTGCTATTCTTCCCTAAATACCCATATAGACTGGTTGACATTATTGCATATTGAATGATTGACTTTTAATTTCATTGCAGTCAATGCTAATTGAATATCATCTGAAATGCTATTTTCTGCTCTGGACACTGTATTTTAGAATCACATAGATGAATTAAATGTAGAGGTTGGGAATCTGCATCCTCAAGGCCACATGTTGCCCTCTAGTTCCTCAATTGTGGACCTTTGACTGAATGCAAACTTCACAGAATAAATCCTTTTATTCAGGGAATTTGTTCTGTGAAGTTTGGATTCAGTCAGAGGACAACTCTTGAGAACCTAGTGGGCCACATGTGACCTCACAGCTTCAGGTTCTCCACCACTGAGAGAGTATCTATAAGAAATTATCTAGCATGGTGAAAGACTGTGAATGTATGACATACAAAGGCTAGCTGAAGAAAATGGGCATATTCAGCATAGGAACAATAATACTAATAGGGAACATGCTTGCTATCTTCAAATATCTGAAGGACATTTGTGTGGAGGGTTAACTTGTTTCCCTCAGAAGGCAGTGAAAGTTGCAAAAGTAACTAGTTTTGATTTTCTGTAAGGAACCTCTTTTTTACAAATAGATCTTTCCTGAATGGAAATGGGTTGCCTTGAGAGGAGATGAAGTTTCACACCCTTGGAGATGATCAGACAGTGACTGGAAAGGCACTTGTCAGGTAAATAACAGTGGTCATTCCTTTTGAGCATTTATTGAACTAGATAGCTGCTCAGGTCTCATCTAATTCTAAAATTACATAGTTTTGTGATAATCTACCATCCTTGAAGGACTTCTGGCACAGGTGTGGAAGATTGCAGAGACACTAGCAGATGAGCAAGTGCTTGTAGAGAAAGAAAGTGAAAGATAACAGAGTACTGGACACATACTAGTCTTTGGGATTTGCTATTACTGTGGGGCAGCTAGGTGGCTCATTGGATAGAGTGCAGGGCATAGAGTTAGGGAAACTTTTCATTGTGAGTTCAAATCTTGCCTCCGATTATAGCTGTGTTATTTTGGGCAAGTCATTAACCACCTTTGCCTTTTTTTCCTCATCTGTGAAAGGAGTTGAAGAAGGAAATGGTAAAAAAAAAAAAAAAACAACTCCACCATCTTTGCCAAGAAAATCCCAAATTGGGTCATGAAGAGTCAGACACAATTGAAAGTGACTGAACTGCAAAAATTCTTAACTGCGAAAAAACAAAATCACAGTTAGAGATGATATTTAAGGTTCCTAGAATATATTTCCCACTTATTAAGATTTAAACAAAAGAGGAAACAAGGGGAGTTTAATTGACTTACCAAGGGTCACATGGCTAATGAGTGTTTGAGGTGGAAACCGAATTTATGTTTGTTTGTTTGTTTTTTGTTAATATGTAAACTATAGTTCTCCAAATTGATTGAATTTCCTATTATCTGAGTCTCCTTTACCAGACTACCTGTCAATATGTCAATACCAGATCTTTCATCTAGACAGATTTGTAAGTATGACTTGGTCACTAAAATGATTCTGCCTTTATTTCATCAGGCAGTCCTTTGTGAGGAAAACTGATTGGTGCTGCCACATATACCCATCTGTAACCAGCATATGTTATTTGCATGAACCTTTGAATGCTAACACATTGGTTTGTGGTACAAGGATAACATATTCCTCGCTGAAATAATGTAATCTAACAGATGCTTATTTGTGGAGATTGATTGTGAAGTCTAAATATCTAAAAGCAAGATTCAAGATGACCCTAGTTCACATAAACAAAATTTTCCAAAATCATGCCATCCTCCCTTCAATAAATCACTAAGCAGGACTCATTTGCTTTGGTATGACAACTCTGGAAAATATTATAAATTAATGCTGACAGTAGCAATTGAACACAGCCATGTTGTAGTAAGAATATGAAATTTTTAGAAATTGCCATGCTAAAGGAATTGTGAATATTCAATCACATATTTTATCTACCAAAGTACAGGTGCCTGTATAGTTTTGCAAACTTAAAAAAATAATCTTACAAGTTGATACTAAGATACTAAGAGAATTAATAATGTCTACCACCAACAGTACAATAAATAATTAACCAATAATTAATATTTTCCATTCTACACAAAGCATGGCCTCCTTCATGTAATTATCATATTAGTCAGATCATGAAAGTTCAAAGGGACTTTGGAGACCTTCTAATACAACTCTCATTGGTTAAGAGTGAGGAAACTAAGGACAAGGAAAAGGGACTTGCCTATAGTAATATATCTAATTAGTAGCAAGAGTAAGATTAATATTTGGGTCTGTTAACTCCCAATTTAATATTTGTTTGTTTGTTTTTATGCTGGAACTGAATGCTCCCTAGGTCTGCACTTATCCTGAAGGAATAAGCACCATGAATCTAAAAAACTGCTATCATGCTGTTGACATGAAAAATAAGAGAGAAGGGATGAGGGAAATCTTTGTAGCCTTAACTGGGGAAAAAATAAACATACAAAAAGATTATTCTGTTTCCATTAATTTCTCAGGGACACTTGGTAACAACTTCTATTGAATTTAATAAATAGGAATAAATTTTTTATATCATCCTTAGTGTTATTATACTAATTTAAGAAAATATAGGCACAATATAGACTATTGAATAGAATAATAAACTCCCTTGAGGAGTTTATAGTAGTCTCCAAATTAAATAATGACATGATGTAAAACACACACATATGTGTGTATATCCCTGTACTTCAACACAAAACCCTCTGTGGTGTTCAATTAATACCACAAACATTTATTAACTTCCTACTATATTTAAGGCACTGTGTTAGGCATTGATGATAACAACAAAAATTAAAACCAACCAAACAAATAAAAACCATGGATTCTTGCATGATTCTTTACTGAAATAACTTGCAGTAGAATATAGAATGTTACCTTATAAAGATATATAAGTACAGTATGAAATATAAAATGATAAAAAAGAGAAGACTTTGGGGAAAAATGTTATAAGAAAGTTTATGAAAGGAGATATATTCAATAGCAGAGAATGGAAGGAAGAAAGAGAGATTGGGAAGAGAATACAAATTCTCGTAGGTAGAGAAACTAGTTAGATAATGTGTATTATTTACCTAGTGGCTTATAGTTTACAAAGCATAATAACCCTGCAAGTAAAATAGTACAATATTATTTCTATTTTATTGGGAGGAAAGTTGTATGATATAATACACAAAGAATGGATATGGATTCAGTAAAGCCTGAGTTCAATTAATCATTAATTATTGTAAGTGACTCTGAGACTATGTTTTGCTGAACATTGCTCTGAGCATGCCCTAGAAAACCAGTAGGTTGGATCTGAATCTTAGTCTTTCTGGCTCCAAATCCTTAATGTCTTGCTATCTCTTCTTCAAAATACTGAGTAATAAATCAGATTTGTCCATATAAAAAAGACAATTGCTGTGGATTAGAACTGGTGGGCTATTCTGTTTTTTCAGGTTTGACCTTAAAATGAAATTAAGATACTCCTAAATGATCTAAAAGTCAATGAAAAAAATGAAACCTTTTAATAATAGCAAGAAAGTATATTCATTCAAGATACACTGTTGATCCAGTTGCATGTAACTTCCCTTCTAGTTTTGCTACCAAAGTGTCCTTAAGATTCTTTGAGAAAAATATGTTCAATACACTCTATATTGTGCTTATATTTTCTTAAATTACTATAGTACTACTAATAATGTTATAAAAATATTCCTATTAAATTAAATTCAATAGAAGTTGTTACTGAGAGGCCCAGAAGATGTCACCACAGTGTGCAGAGGCCTGGACAAGGTTTGATCAATGTGGTGTCAAGTTGACCCACCAACCTGGGTCCAATACCAGGCCCTATCACTAAAGGGCTGGGACTTGGCAGAGCAGGGTAAGAATCAAATGCAGGTCCCCTGACAGGGGCAGCAGCTACTCCTGGGACTACCAATCCACAGCCCAGAAATTTAAAAAGCCCCTATCTGGACCTCCAGGGACCAGGATGGCAGAGTGAACCCTGGCTGCTCCAATCCTCCCCTCTGACCCTGAAAACAGAGTAATTATTGCCCCGGGGTAAAGCATTAAACAGTAAAGGCTTGGGAACCCTAGAGGAAGGGTGTGGCTAGGGCCCTGCCTCAAAATGGGTAGAAAGCAAACTGCAAAGACAAAGACTCTGGAGTCCTACTATGGTGAGAGGGAGGAACTAAATTCAGAGGGAGACAGTACTGACTCTACACCCACAGTTGAAGCCTCAACATGGAACTGGTCTCAAGCACAGAAAGCATTCTCAGATGAGCTGAAAAGGAACTTTGAAAACCAAATTAGAGGGATAGAAGATAAAATGAGTAATTCTTTTAAAATCAAAATTGCAAAATTAGAAAAAAAAAACATTTCAATGAAGAAAACAGCTCCTTATAAAGAAAAAATGTGTGATGTGGAAAAGGAGCTCCAAAAACTAACCAAGAAAACAATTCATTAAAAACTAGAATCAACCAAATTGAAGCAAATAACTCTATGAGTAACCAAGAATTAGTAAAAAAAAAATAAAATAAAATAACATCTAGCATGAAAAATTAGAAAAACAGGTAAAATATCTTGATGGAAAAATAACTGAGCTGGAAAACAGATCCAGGAGTAATAATCTGAGAATCATAGGCCTAACCAAAAATCATGATGAAAAAATGAGCCTGGACAACATCTTCCAAGAGATCATTAAGGAAAACTTCCCTGAGATACTAGAACCAGAGGATAAAATAGAATTCGAGAGAATCCACCAGACACCTGGTGAAAGAGATCCCAAATTGAAAAGTCCACTAAATGTTGTGACCGAATTCCAGAACTACCAGGTAATGAAGGAAATGCTACAAGCAGCCAGAAAGAAACAATTCAAATATCACAGAATCACAGTGAGGATCACACAATATCTGGAAGCCTCTACAATGAAAGATTGGAGGAAGTAAAATACAATTTTTCGCAAGGCAAAAGAGCTTGGGTTACAACCAAGAATCACTTACCCAGCAAACTGAACATATTCTTCCAGGCAAGGATATGGTTATTCAATGATATAACAGATTTCCAGACCTTTCTGATGAAAAATCCAGAGCTCAATGGAAAAATCAACCTCCAATTATGAGATGCAAGAGACATAGAAAGGTAAAAAAGGAAAACACACACAGAAACACAGACAAACACACACTGTTATTTATTCATTTATCCAATTATTCATTCATTCATTTATATATTTATTCATTCACTCATTCATTTATTTGTTTGTTTATTCATTCATTCATTATTTTTGTTTGTTTATTTATTTATTTATATTTGTTTATTTATTTATTTAAATGCTTCATTAACTTCTGGTTTACATCATTCATTTACTCCAGATATTGAGTTACAAATTTTCTCCCCATTATTCCCCTACCCGCCACCCCACAATAGTGGTCACACAGGTTATCCACTCTTATCTTCTCTGTCCCATATCCCTTTCAACTTGTCCAGTAGGGCATGGTGGATCTCTTTGCCCAAGTGCCTGTATATCTTATTTCCCAATTACATGTAAAATAGTATTAATAATTATATATATATATATATTAAACATTTGATTTTAAAACTTTGAATTCCAGATTCATACCATTCCTCCCTTGTCTCCCACCCTTCTTGGGAAGATAAGCAATTCAGAATAGGTTGTACATGTGTAGCTATGCAAAACATTACCATAGTAGATATATAGCAAAAGACTGACTATATCTCCCTCCCTACTATCCCACCTCTGACTTGTTCTGTTCTCTACTTTGAAGCAGTCCCTTTTTCAAAAGTGGATGCATCCAACTTCCCTCCCCCACAGCCTGCCCTCCCTTCCATCATCCCCCCTCTCATCCCCTTCCCCCGACGCTCTTGTAGGGTGGGATACCTTATTTAGTGTGTATTTCATTCCATCCCTGAGCCAAATTCAAAGAGAATAAGGTTGATCCATTTCCTTTTGCCTTTCTGTTCTTCCCCTCCATTGTGACCATTTTCCCTCTCATCTACTATATGAGATAGTTTACCCCATTCTGTCTCTCCCCATGTCTTCTCATTATATTCCTCTCTCAACTCTTAATTTCACATTTTAAGTGTGATCCCTTCCTATTAAATTGGTCCTGTGCCTTCTATCTCTGTATACCTGTAAACATATATAAACACATTCACATATGTATTCAAATGCCAATATATCCTCCTATATACACATATGTGTGTGTATTCCCTTCAACCATTTTCATACTGAAAAAAGTTTAATCAGTTACAGTTATCATTTTTACATGAAGAAATGTAAATAGTTCATCTTTGATAAGGTCCTTATGATTTCTTTTCCCTGTTTGTCTTCTTATGCTTCTCTTGCTTCTTGTATCTGAATGTCAAATTTTCTATTCAGATATTTTTTTTTCATCAAGAATACTTGAAAGTCCTCTATTCCACTGAATGACCATATATTCCCCTGAAACTTGATACTCAGTTTTGCTGGGTAGGTGATTCTTGGTTTTAATCCCAGCTCATTTGACCTCAGGAATATCACATTCCAGGCCCTTCGATCCCTCAGTGTAGAAGCTGCCAGATCCTTTTTTATCCTGATTGTGTTTCCACAATATTTAAATTGTTTCTTCCTGGCTGCTTGTAATATTCTCTCCTTGATCTGGGAATTTTGAAACCTGGCTATAATATTCCTAGGAGTTTTCTTTTTGAGATCTTTTTCCGGAGGTGATTGGTGGATTCTTTCAACCTCTATATTGCTTGTGGTTCTAAAATATCCAGGCAGTTTTCCTTGTGAATTTCTTGGAGGACTATTTCTAGGTCCTTTCTTTGGTCATGGCTTTCAGGTAGTCCAGTAATTTTTACATTATCTCTCCTGGATCTATTTTCTAGGTCAGTGTTTTTTTTTTCCCATGAGATATTTCATATCACCTTCTATTCTTTCATTTGTTTGGATCTGTTTAACAGCAACTTGATTTTTTTATAAAGTCACTAGCTTCCATTTGGTCCAATCTAATTCTGAAGGAATTATTCTCCTTAGTGAGTTTTTGCATTCTTTTTCCATGTGACAAATTGGGCTTTTTAAGGCATTTTTCTCCTCATTGCCTTTTTCAGCCTCTCTTGCCATTTGAGTTAATCTATTTTTTTAAGGTGTTATTTTCCTCAGTTAGGCTGTTGACTCTCATTTCATAATTTTCTTCTATCTTTCTCATTTCTCTTCCCAATATTTCCTCCACTTCTCTTATTTGTTTCTTAAGCTCCTCTATGGCCTTTAACCAGTTCAAATTTTTCTTTGAAGCTTTTGGGGCAGGAGTTCTGACTTCACAGTCTTCCTCCTCTTATGCACCTTCATCCTTTTTGTCACCAAAATAGGAGTGTAACATTGGGTTGCTCTGTTTATTTTGCTTCCTTTGCCTGCTCATGTTGCCACTCAATCACTTGACCCCTAGGCTTTGGATAATTTGATTTTATATTAATTGTGTGTGTGTTTTATTTTTTTCTGAATGAAGATAGGGGGTAGTTGGAATTTTGGGCCTAATTTTAGAATACATGTATCTTCATGAGTAAATACCACCCACCTCAGGGTTTTATTGTGCCTCTATGATAACTACTCCTGAGAAAAGCCCATTGATCCATTGGAATTTATGTATTTCTTAAGTTATAATTACAAAATATGATATAATGAATGTTCATCTCTAGTCATCTGTTATGATGAAGAGGAGGTCATGTAGGCCATTAAAAAGATAGCAATTTATCTAATTTCCCCATTCTAAAACTTGCACATTTTGGGAACGGTTGGTGGGAGGGATGAATTTGACCCTGTCATTTCATAAATATAGGAAACTCCCAAGTGTAAAGTCTCTCCACTGATGGAAATAAGCAACACCTCTGTAGTTTAGTTTTAATGAGTTGCCTGATCTACTGAAGGATTTTTTGTTGTACATGGTCATGAAGCTAGTAAATGTCAGAGATTGAACTTGATCATAGGCCTTTCTGAATGAAACTGGTCTTTTATCCATTGTGCCATGTATTCTATATGTGAAATGCACATTTTAGAAAACATAAATTGGGAACACAATAAGAGTTTTGCTGTTCTCAACATTCCCTTCCCAAACCCACCCCCACCAGGCTACCAGTATGTAATGAACTTATTGTTGACAATGAAATGAATTCACTGGAGCAACAAAATGTGTGTATTCTACATACAGATGGTACATGATAAATGATCATTGGTGCTGTTATTTTTAAAGAGATATTATAATTGCAAAGACTATTATTGGACCAAAGTGAAAATTAATTCCAAGAATTATTGAAGAAAAGTAATGGGATGATTCTCAAGCATGTTAACTTGTTTTTTTTTTTTTATTTTCCTCTGTTGTTGGAAAAAAAATGATGCCTATTTCCAAAATTAAAATACTCCTAGTATAATACCATGGATTCTAATAATAATTGTAGTCAGCTTTGATATGTTTTGTTTTGTATCAATGAATATAATTGTGAATCATGAAAACAATATATTTTTCTTAGAACTAATGATTTTTAAAATTTCGTTATTCATGAATAACCTCAGTGAATATTCAATTAAAAGAAAATTACAAACAAATTTTAGAAATCTGTCTATGCTGAAACTTTAAAATATTTTTGATTGTACAATTACCATATTCACTCTAGGACTACAAATATTTTTGAAAATCCCAAGACAAAACTTCAGTGAATAGGAAATAGATTTAATTGGAGGAAATGAAGAAAAATGCCTAATTTTCAGTATATTTTACATTTTTGTAAAGTGAATATAACTGTATAATAAACAATTCACCCTTGTTTGTAGAATGAATTTGATTTTTAAAATATGAATGACAATGAAATCAGTATCTTCTTCTTAATTTCTATCATCTTGAAGCATTTCAAAAAATTTTAGGAGAACATTTGAAAAGAACAACTCTTTCCAAATTGAGTTTTGTATCTACCTCAATAAATTAGCTGTATAGATGATGGATCATAATACTTATCTTGTATAGTGACATAGTAATTAGTGGCTTACATTACAAAATGGTTGAATTTAAAAGGAATCAAACATCTGAGAAAGGAATTAGTGTGATGAATTCAGATGCAGCTGTTACTTTCTTAATGGAAACACTGGTCTCCTCCACAATCCTGCGTTATCATGGTCAGGAAATGACTATTCCAAATGTTCAGAATGTTAGCTATATTTTTCTTGGTTCTGTGTTTTTACAAACATTTAAAGCATTCAACAAAAAATATATGTAACTAACAACATGTCATTGAAAGATGGGGAATAATTTCACAGAAATCATATACCCCCAGAATGAATTTCCCAGCAGGGATTTCTAAGGGGGAAGGAAAGAGTGTAAGATTGCAATGAGGTTGATAATTGTTTCATTAAAAAAAAAATTTGAACAAAGAATTATCATATAGAAGTACTTCATTTGAGCTTAAATTTTATTTAACTATTCTTTTAAAATATCATATGTATATATATATATATATATACACACACACACATATATATATACACACAAAGAGAGAAAGAGCCTAATTTGGGTAAATTTTATGTTTTTAAAAATGCTTTAAATAGAAAAGATCAAGTAATGGTAAATTTTCATTACATGTTTCTGGAGAGGATGTCTGAACACTTTTCTATATTAACTAACGGCTACAGCCACTAACTAATGGAAAGCCAATTAAATAGTTTTTCCAAATACTTAAAGGAACAATATATATTTAAGAGACAGTTATATCTAGTCAATTCAAAGTTATTCTTCAGGAGTTTTTAGGATGTAAGTTATGCACTAGGGATTAAAAAAAATCCTCTCTCCACAAGGACTTTACATGACATGCAATTTAAACAAAACCCTGCACTCTTTTTTTATTCTTTTTTTAAAGGAAATGCACCATTATTCTCTTATTTATCTCATAAAGCATAGGAAAAATGTGTAGGAAAAAAAAAGTTTTAAACCTAATAATATACTGGATCTCTAAAGTGCTTGTCACATGTGCAATTAAGTGTATTGAATTGATTTGAAAAAAAAAAGCCATCAATTAGCTTAAGTTAAAAATTTATGGAAAATATAAGCAATTACTTATCTAACCTAGATATACAAAATTTTCTTCTAAAAGTAAACATTCATAACAATAGATGTTACCAGCAGTAAAATTAGTGTCCAGAATCAATACACACAGCTATTATATTTATTTGCTTTGAACTGATCAGGAATTAAACAATGAATGATTAGTCTAAGTAAATAATGTTTTTTAGATGATTAAGATAATTTCATAAGTCTAATCAGTACTTTAGCTGTATAGAGTCAGTATTTTAGATCAGGAGATCTGAGTTGAAATTTTGCCTTATATTGGTCATATTATCCTTATTAAATCACTTATCTTTTCAGTATAAGACTATGCTACAAATGAGTTGCTGTTTCGCACTGGTGAATGGAGTATCAGTCCTAGGAGTGCCTTACTTATATAAAATCAGAGCTCTCTCTGTCTCTCTGTCTCTCTGTCTCTGTCTCTGTCTCTGTCTCTGTCTCTGTCTCTCTCTGTCTCTGTCTCTGTCTCTGTCTCTCTGTCTCTCTCTCTCTCTCTCTCTCTCTCTCTCTCTCTCTCTCTCTCTCTGTC
>NW_027186320.1:6391912-6413061 GCF_028583685.1 Petaurus breviceps papuanus
TCTCTCTCTCTGTTTCTCTCTCCCTCCCTCTCTCTCTCTCTCTCTCTCTCTCTCTCTCTCTCTCTCTCTCTCTCTCTCTCTCAAAAGCACACATTTAGCACCTACAACGTCTCAGGTATTATAGTTGGAACTCTTTCAACATTATCTTATCTGATCCTCACAATGTTGTTGGGAGGCAGTTGTTTATATTATCCCATCTTACAGTTCAGGAAGCTGAGGCAGATGGATATTAAGTGATTTACCCAGTGTCACACAACTACTAGTGTCTGAGGCCAAATTTTAATTAAGTTCTCCCTAAATTCAAATACCACACATTATCAATTATGCCACATAATTGCCTAAAAAAAACAAAAAAAACAACCCCTATTTCTTAGGTAAGATATATTTGCCATTTTTTTCCTTCAGTATATTAGGAAAGACTAGATCATAGATCATTTTAACCATTTTCCCTTTATGGAACTAAAATCATTTAACAAGGGAGGTAATAAACAGTATCTACAATGCCAGGTACTGTGTTAATGTTTTTTTGGTTTTTTTTATTATTATTATCTTGTTCTAGGGGTAAGATACTGTTATTATCCACATTTTACAATCAGTAAATCTGAGACAAACAAATTAAATGGCTTGTCCAGAATCACATAGCTAATATGAAATGCCAGACTCAAATTAAGGTCTTTCTGATCCCAGAGCTAGTGCTCTCTCCACTATATCACTTGCTGCCTGGTAAACTGCTGAGCAGTATATACCACTCCTAACAGTGGTATACAACAGAAATTCAACAACAACCAAAATCATCCAAAGAATTCCTAAATAAAATTTCTTGTGCTTTAGTCACGTAAAACAAGCTTTCCTGAAGCCTAACTCCATGCTCTATCCTCAGAATCATATTCATGCAAATTGACTTCTATGCACAACCAGACTTTTTCCAAGCTCTTTAATTTCTCCTGGGGAAAAATGATTTGTTTGATATTTCTCTAAGTAGGATATTTATCCCTTCATAACTTATCTTTTTCTTACTGCAATTTTAGTAATATGTCACTTTATCAAGTGAAAAAGACAAATGATTTCATGGACTGGCCATAACAAAATTTACAATTTTCATGGTTTACCATGAATTATTTTAAAAAATGACTCCAAACTCCAAATAACATTTATCTGTTGAAAATGTCTGTTTGATCTTTTTTATGAACATAAAAATAAGTATAAAAATCAGTTAAACAGAACTCTTGGCACTTCTTTAATTCTTTTTTTAAAGGAATTCCACAAAAGCAATTCGAATTCAAACCAGACTATAGGGTTTTATTTTAGTGAAGAAATACATAAAAATATTATATAAAAATCTGGTTCCCTGACAAGAATGAAAACATGTTTATGGTAAGTAAAATTTTCAGATATTAATGTCTAAAGTGCTGCTAACCTTCATTTTAGTTGTGCAGATTTATTTTATAGCTTTCTATTTGCCTTCTGTCAGAGTACAAATTGACATACCCTATAAGCTTGCAGAGAGGAAAAAGTGAGGCTAGTGAACTTGCATAGGCCTCCCTCACTCAAATCAAAGTCAAGTACCAGTCATGCCATTGTCTCCCTGATGTCATCGTTCTCTTCAAGAAGGACAAACACACAATACATAATTGTTAAGTGGGAAAATTTCTTTTTATGCATCATTCTAAGTCCCTACATTTCTGTCAAAGTTTCTCAATGATCTGTCTTACCCCAAAAGAGAGTTATGAATAAAAATAAGAGGAGGGCTTGTAGGAAGACCAGCCATGGCTTGAATCAACTAAGTAACATATAAACTACTAACAACATATGAAAACAAAATAAGGAAAGATACTTAGGAGAAATAGAGACTTGTTTATACATTTGTTTAGTCATTCAACCAAGATTTCTTGAGCATCTACTCCATGGTAGGTGATATAGGTATACAAAAAAAAAAACAAGCAAAAAAAAGTTATTATTTCCAGTCCTATAAAACAAAAATAAAGCAGGCAATATCTGTATTCAAGTGACTATAATTAAAGACTATACATATCAGAACCATAACCAGGAATATATCCACCTGTGGTGAAAATAGCAGAAGTAGTTGGGGAAGGAGTGAACATGGGTCAGAGGAAAGATTTGTCAAAGGTCATATAATTAGCAAGTTGCAGAGTTAGCTATCTTCAAATAATTAAAGTGTGGACATATTTCTGCTTCACCATGAAGAAATAGGACCATTGGCCTAAAATTACAGAAAGGAAATTTAGGCTTCAGGTAAAGACAAAGCTAACAAGTAGAATGTTTTGTGGTCAAAGGTAATTACTTCTCAATTACTGAAAATTTTCAAGTAAGTCTGGCTGAAGTTTTGGTTATTAGGTGGAGGGAATTCTTTCTTCAGATATGCTTTGAAATGTATATGTTCAAAAGTCCTTCTGAACTCTTAGATGCATTACTAACTTCCAGGTAATGATGAAACATTCCAGCAAGGAATTAGTAGAAAAAATAGGGAGGGAGCTTTTAGAGGGGAATACAATAATTTATCCTTGGAGCAAGAAGTCCTGTCTGGGAACAAGGGGACAGGTAGAAAATACAGAAAATTCATGTATACAATCACCTTGGAAGAGGAGGAAGTCTAACCGACACTCAAAGCCATAAGATTTGGGAGGAAACAACCCAACAAATTATCACCCAATTAATCAATAAGCTTATGGTAGGTGCCAATTACATTCCAGATATGATAGGGACAATGCAATAATGGGATCTTAGTGATCTTAGTTCAGTGCACTCTATAGTATCTTGAATCAATAGAAGACATACAACAAGGTACAACCATAATCGCTGCCACCTATGGCCTGAATCAGCTAAGTAACCGAACAAAAGTCACATTGACTCTGTCTCCCAGTTGCCAGTACTCTGTTTTAAAACCCCACAAAATATATTTCTGAGTTATTAGGATGATAGTCATCTGAAGTACCAAAAGAAAATAGGCAAAACAACAAGAGGAAGAGATCAGAGAGGAAGATTTCATCAAATTTGCCTGAGCTGGTATGAAGAGATTTTTTTTTTAAGCAATCAGGGTTAAGTAACTTGTTCAAGGTTACACGGCCAGTTATTTCTGAGTGTGGTCCTGAGTATCTGAGCCCGGATTTGATCCAGGTCATCCCGACATTGGAGTCGGTGCTCTTACTCGCTGAGCCACCTGGCTGCCCCTAAGCAATTGGGGTTAAGTAACTTGATCAAGGTTACACAGCCAGGTGTTTCTGGGTGGGTGCAAGGTGTCTGAGCCCGGGATTCGATCTCCAGGTCATCCCAACACTGGAGCTGGTGCTCTTACTTGCTGTGCTACCTGGCCGCCCCTGTACAAAGAGATTTTAAAGAAAATGTGGCATATAAGCTTGGCTTTGGAAAATGACTGAAATGCCTGAAAAAGAATAAAATACTTAATTCAATAATTAGAGAAACAATGAACAAAAGCAATTAGGTAAAATTGCAAGTCACCAGTTGCATAGGAATCAGTATTGCAAAATGTTCATTGATTAATCTCTAAAGATCTAAGAAAGAATGAAAGAGGACTGACCATGATGCTCTGTATACTAAAGACAAAAAGGTTAGTTGTAGGCATCTATGTATACATGAATATATGTATGTGCATACACATATATTTATGTGTTTTTGTAATCAAGAGCCAGGTCCCAATGAAAAATGGTCAAAGGATACAAATAGTTCTCAAAAGAAAAACAAATATTAAATATTAAATATTAAACAATTAAAAATTCCCATTTTTCATATTCAAAACCATGCCATATAGAAAAGGACAGAGGGAAAGAAGGAGAGAGGAAGGAAGGAAGGAAGGAAGAAAGGAAGGAAGGAAGGAAGGAAGGAAGGAAGGAAGGGAGGGAGGAAGGAAGGAAGAAATGTAGAGAGCCTGTGAAAGAAAATGTTTTTATTTATTTGTTTAGAAATTTATTTAAAAAGTACTTTCTTTCACCTTTCTTATTTCTGTTAAAATAAATCCTGAATATTTTCAATCACTTGATTAAATTAACTACATTTTTATAGAGCTGCCAAATTCCATTTCTTTATACCTGGGTCATATAAATTGGCCATCTGTTCATTTGGATGCATCTTAGCAAGACTACCAATGGCCTGGTTTCAATGTTTATAAGACTGGTTTTGTCAGTGACATGATGTCTTGAAATATTTAATCTACCTTCATATTTTCTAACCCAGATCTTCATAGAAATTTCAATTTTTATGTTAATATAAAATAGCAATGATTGGAAAATAGTGGTTTAATTGGCAGCTCCTTGTTTTTATTTGGTTTATCTGGTCAGCATTTGACTTTGAAAAGGAATATTTTGATTAAAAAAAAGTTATGAGATTTTCAGGGAATCAATCCAGTAGTTTAGTAGTGGTGTAGCACAACTCATATTTCCTTTACTGTCCTTAGAGTTTTATGGGCCGCTAATCCTGGTTAAAAAAAAAGTTTACACATATTTAAGGAAGCATGTAGGAAATACTGTGTATTTCCAAACAAGAGATCAATAGAATAAAAACCATATTCAAATTAAAAATTCAGAGCAAGTTGGGGTGGCCAGGTAGCACAGCGAGTAAGAGCACTGACCCAGTGTCGGGATGACCTGGGGATCAAATTCAGGCTCAGACACTTAGCACCCACCCAGAAACATCTGGCTGTGTAACTTTGAGCAAGTTACTTAACCCCAATTCCTTAAAAAAAATTTCAGAGCAAGTAAGCACCTAACATAGGGAATTTTAACTCCCTTTTTATCATAGTTCACTTTGGCAGTCTGGTGAAGTCCATGAAACAATCTTCATAATATTCTCAAACACATAAAATGAACAACAGAATTACAGAGAAAATAAATTATGTTGAAGTGATTATTAAAAAAAAAGTTCACAGATCCCTTGTTAGGAAGCCAAGTGAAGAAACCTTGACCTAATGAAATAAAAATTGTATTGCTAATTCTAAAAGACATATGTGTAAATGTACTTTAATGTTGTTTATATCAAACTAAAGATATAAATTAGGTTATTAGGCATATGTAAGGGTAGTAGAAACATCTGTACCCAGATTTCTCTAATATTCTTTCTCTGTTCTTTCTCCCTTATTCCTAGACGTTGTCCACTTCTAATCATAAGCCAAAATATAAGGAAACTAAGGAAATAGTAGCCTATCTTATCAAGTCATTCTGTCCAATAGTTTTTTTTTTTCTCACCTTGGTACCTAACTTCCCAGTATCTTTGTGCAGAAAGGGGCTCAAGAAAATTTTGCATAAGATAATTGTCAGAATTATTTCTAACTTAATGATTCATTTCCGCATAAAAGGGAGGAGCTGAAGAGAGCCTGAGAGAGAAGGGATGTTGGCCTCTGAATACATGTAATGATCATTGCAAGAAACTGATAGGTAGAGGAGCCAGCATCTTCATCATGCACCTATCACCAACTTACCTTATTAGGGACTCAAGGCAAATTCCCCTTAAGTGAGATCAGTAGCGCTCTCTTCTCTCTCTGTGTCTCTCTGTCTCTGTCTCTTTCTCTCTTGCTCGCTCTTTCTCTGTCTCTGTCTGTCTCTGGTCTCTCTCTCTTTCATTGAGATATCTCACACCCACTGGGAGAAGTCATTCATAGTGGGTTATATATTTTAATCTATATAGCTTCGCTTATTTATGTATGCTTTTAACTTGTATAAATGGATTTATTTCTTATTCACAATAAGTGACCTTTGTGTAACTGACATTTTGTGGGAAGGGAGTCAAAAGCCTCAGAAATATAGCAATCAACATTATAGCTTGAAACTCAAAATTATTTCCCCCAATATAAAAATATAAGGGGGGAAGGGCAGATAGGAATAATTCTATAAAGTACTCTCTCTCTAAGAAGAACAATGTATCTAACTTTGTGGTACCAATCTCCTGCTTCTCCCACTGCCTCCAGCAGGTATCCAAGTATTCCTTGGGAAAGTATGGGAAAAGGAGATACCAGGGGTAACCATTCCTGCCAACCTGTTAACCACATCTAGACAAACCCATGTAGACACACTGTGATAGTAATGGAATATAAAGAGTCCCCTGTATTGGCTTGCTTTTCAAATTGATTGTGTTAAAACCCAGAACTTGTTAATCCCACCTGTGGGATGGACTTGTTGATGTGAAAAGAGAGTCCTGAACTGGGAGGGGCTGGTGATGTAGATTTGGAGAGACAAGAGAGAGGCAGAAGAACTTTTTTGGAAGCAGCACCCTCATGGAGGCAGAGAGAGAGACTGAGAGAATTGCTGGGGGTCACTTTGAATTGCCCTGGACTTTTGAGACCTGCCCCCAGAGCTGCCAAGGACTGAGGAGACATGGCTGTTTTGCTGGTACTTTGTCTGTTTTGATGTTGTTTTGCCAGATTTGTCCACTGGTGAAAGACAGTCCTGTTGTTGAAGAAGTCCTGGAACCTGGCTGTTGGCTAAGAGCTCCTGAGACTGTCCTGCAGACAGAGAGTGAATACTGTCCACTGGTGAAGGACAGTGCTGTTGTTGCAGGGGTCTGGGAACCTTTCTGTTGGTTCAGAAGCCCTGAAGAAGGATTTTCTTGTTTTATGTTTACAGAAATCCTGGGAGAAGGTTTTGCTAATGTTTTCAGGGCAACACCTATAAATCCTGTGCCAATTCCTAGTACTTAAGTTTCTACAGTTACCACAGTTATTAGATTCTTACATTTTTCATGTAATACCATCGATTACACTAATTACTTCCAATAAGATATACTTACATTTCTACAATAATCATGAAGTAAAAAAGTCAATATTCTTATGACATTCTTTTTTGTTATTGTTTTTGAGGCAACCTATGGGATAGACTAAGTATGTCTAAATAAGTAACGTTAAAAGGCCCAGGACAGAGCTTGCAAAAATTGTGATTCTATTGTCTCTCTAGCTCTGATGTCCACTGTTTTTGATCTGTTTTCCTGCTTCTTTGCCTCTGATTGTCTTTCTTTCTTTTTACTGATGCAGTGAAATTTTTGGTTAGAGGTGCTTCATAGGATTTTTTTTTCATATTTTTTTAAATTACTTTTTCCATTTCAGGATTGAAAGAATGGATGGATAACATGTGTATAAAGCACTTGCTCTGTACAAAGCACTGAGGAAACAAGTAAAAAGTAAGACAGCGTTTGCTGTCATGGAGTTCACATTCTAATGAGGGGAGATAACATAAAAGAAAGGTTTAAGCCTCAAGTAAGATGGAAAAATTCCATGGTCCTTGGGGTACAGTGATAAAAGATATTAATGCCTCCTCTTTAATGTCATTGCCAATGACACAAATCAAATCAGTTTCTGATATTGAAGCATTTGATAATGCCAAGGGTTTTGGTGATGCAAATTATTTTTTTAGGTAGACCTTTAAAAGATAATAAGAGTTGCTAATGCCTACCAGCTAACATTCATATTGGGCTTACTGTGTGATTGGGTCTACGGTAAGTAATTTACAATTATTATCTCATTTAGTTCTCACAATTCTAGAACATAGGTGCTCTTATAATCCTCATTTTACAGAGGAAGAAACTGAAGCAAATAGAGATGAGTGACTTGTCCAGGGTCACTTTGCTAGTAATTGTCTGAGGCTACATTTGAACTGAGGCCTTCTTGATTCTAGACACAGAGCTCCAATTATCACTGTTGAAGCAGTTGCCAGGCTGCATTTCTGAGGTGGCTGCTTCTCAGGATGATGACTGTGGACAGCGGGCTGGAAGCACTGGTGTTCCCAAGTTTTTTGGCTTCAGTGCCCTGAACTTTTTTCCATTGAGATATGAAGGAAGATGGTAGTCAATTGGTAATAGTAGCTTTATCTACCTGGTTCATGTTACCTACAATCTCTTCTCCAAAGTGTGTTGCTTCTTCAGCTCAGCTGACATTCCTACTCTGTGGATGGTCATTGTTAAGCAGTTGTTGATGATGACTATCTCTTTGGGAAAGGTGTAACCCATGAAAAGCCTAACCCTTTGCCCCTTGAAAATTAAGCTAGCTTCTCTTTAAAAATATTTAATCCATCCTATAGACATGATTGTCTTAGAAAATTATAGTCTCAAAGTTTTGCCCTTATTTCTTATTCACTACTTGTAATGGCAAAGTAGTTCTTTGCTGCTTGTTTTAACTATTCAAGGGCCTTTGAGCCTCTCCTTTGATTATATCAAGTCTTTGTGGGAAACAATATACCTTGTGTTGCCCTTAATAGGCCTAAGGAAGTTTGGAGACCTTTCCTGCCCTTAATAGGCCATGTGATAGTTATCACATGGAGCCCACAGTGAGAGGAGCTGGCCAAAAGAGAGAAACAGGAAAGGTGGAAGAGGAAGAAGCAGAACAGAGAAAAGCTTTAGTGGAGCTTGTACCAGGAAGAACTGAGAGGGAGAATGCTTGTGATCTAGGCACTCTGTTAATCTGTGTTACTTTCTGAGAGGTAAGAGAGAGAATGTTTGTGATGTCAGCACTCTGTGTCTTCTGTCTGTGTTGACATTACTTTTCTTTGGAACAAAGCACTCCATCTTTTGAAAGAGGATTTTACTGCTATTACAGAAGACCTTATAGAGGACTTCACTGTTCTTACAGAATTCCTGAAAGTGGACTTTACTGATATTACAGAAGTCCTGGGGCTTTACTGTTGATTTAGTTTTGATTTCTCAGACAGAAGCATTCTCTTTTGATTTGTGTTACTTCGACAGACAGAAAGTGAACTGAGATGATAGTGCTGGCAATGTGTGGGAATGTTGTGGTAGCCCTATTAAGCTTTGGTTTCCTAGAAACAGAAATTGCAAAGAGATTGGAGTGGAGCTTTCCCTGTAAGCTGAGATATAGAAATGGATCAGGGAGCTGTCAACATATGAATCCAGGCAAGAGATGGGAGCAATAAGCCCACAGAGGAGGAGTTGTGGGGTTTCAAAGCCAGTCTCCTGTCAATATGAAAGAGAACTTTACTTGGGTACTCCTTATTAACTGATTAGATTATTAGTTACTGTGACCTAGGGGTGGGTGGTGCTTGTACTTTCTGCTATCCCTTAAAGATTATTGGTTTGAGGATGATTAGAAGCCAGCCTGGAGTCAAGATGAAAGAAGATTTTTCTTGGACACTCTGTATTGACCTAGGAGATTATAATTTACTGAATGATAAGTTTTGTTTAAGACTATGTGGCAACCTTAGGAAAAAGTTGTTATGTTATTTTGTTGTGAATGTTATATTTTAGTTTCTTGAATGTTTTGCTTTAGTTTATTGATGAATAAATGGAGTTCACTATACAACACTTTTAGATCCCTAAAGTTATTCACAGCAGTAGTCCTCAGGAGAGCTGCTCATCATTGGCTTTACACCAAGATAGAGGGTAGAGAGGGGCTTAAGAAGGTTTTGAAAACAAAATAAGAGAAGTTGAGGAAAAACTGGGAAAAGAAATGAGAATAATGCAAGAAAATAACTAAAAGAGAGTCAACAAACTGACTGAAGAAAATAACACCTTAAAAAAATAGACTAGGGGCATCTAGATGGCACAGTGAATAGAGCACTGGCCCTGAAGTCAGGAGGACCTGAGTTAAAATCTGGCTTCAGACACTTAATATAAAACTAGCCATGTAACATTGGGCAAGTCACTTAACTCCAATTGCTCTACCTTCCCTATCCAAAAAGCAAAAAAAAAATAAAATAAAGTACCTTTAAAAAAATTATAGTAACTCAAATGGCAAAAGAAGCTCAAAAAGCCAAGGAGGAGAAGATTGCCTTAAAAAGCTGAATTTGCCAGATGGAAAAAGAATCTCAAAAGCTTATTGAAGAGAATAATTCCTTCAAAATTAGGGTAGAGCAAATGGAAGTTGGTGACTTTATGATAAATCAAGATACTATTAAACAGACACAAACAAATGAAAAAAATAGAAGGCAATGTGAAATATCTCACTGGAAAAAAAAACTGACCTGGAAAATAGTTACAGGAGAGATAATTTAAAAATTATTAGACTACCTGAAAGCCATGATCAAAAAAGAACCTAGAAATCATCCTTCAATAAATTCTCAATTAAAAGTGACCTGATGTTTTAGAACCAGAGGGCAAAATAGAGGTTGAAAGAATCCACCAGTCACCACCTGAAAATGATTCCAAGAAGAAAACTCCTAGGAATATCATAGCCAGCTTCTGGAGTTCCCAGATCAAGGAGAAAATATTACAAGTAGCCAAAAAGAAACAATTGGAGTATTGTGGAAACACAATCAGGATAACACAGGAACTGGCAGCTTCCACACTGGGGGATCAAAGGGCTTGGAATATAATATTCCAGAGGTCAAAGGAGATGAAATTAAAACCAAGAATCACCTACCCAGCAAACTGAGTATAATGTTTCAAGGGAACATATGGTCATTCAATGAAATACATAAATTTCAAAAATTCTTGATGAAAAAACCAGAGTTGAATAAAAAATTTGACATTCAGATACAAGAAGCAAGAGAAGGATGAGAAGGTAAACAGGGAAAAGAAATTATAAGGAACTTATGAAGGTTGAACTATTTACATTCCTATATGAAAAAATGATAATTGTAACTTATGAAACTTTTCTCAGTATAAGAAGAATTAAAGGGAATAGAAATATATATATATATATACACACACATTTATATATACATATACATGTAAATACACATATACACACACATATATATAATATATATTTTATATATATATATATATATATATATATATATATAGAGAGAGAGAGAGAGAGAGAGAGAGAGAGAGGAAGGGATGATATTTAAAAACTGAATTTGAGAGGTGAGTGAGAAATATAATGAGAGGAGATAGTTAGAGACAGAATATGGTAAATTATCTCATATAGAAAAGGGAAGGGAAAGCTGTTACCAGAGAGAGGAAGAACAGGAAGGCAAAAGAGAATGGGTCAACCTCACATTTACTGAATTTGGCTTAGGGAGGGAATGACATATACACTAAATAGGATGTCTCACCCTATAGGAGAATAAGGGCAAAGAGGGTGAGAGGGGGGATGATGGAGGGAAGGGCAGGTTGGGGGGGAGGAAGGTTGGAAGCACTCACTTTTGAAAAGGGACAGGGTCAATGTAGAGAATAGAATAAGTGAGGGACAGGATAGGATGGAGGGAAATACAGTCAATCTTTCAGATTATATACACTATGGAAATTTTTGTACAGCTACACATGTACAACCTATATTGAATTGCTTATCTTCCCAGTAAGGGTGGGTGATGTGGGAGGAAGGGAAAGAACCTGGAATTCAAAGTTTTAAAATAAAATATTTAAAATATATTATTATTATTTTACATGCAACTGGGAAATAAGATATACAAGCACTGAGGGATAGAGATCCATCTTGCCCTACTGGAAATTCGGAGGGGGGGGGAGGATATAGGAGAGAGCAGATTGTGGGAGGGGGTATACAGTGGCATCGCTGTTTTGTAGTGGTGGGTAGGGGAAAGACGGGGAGAAAATTTGCAACTCAAAATCTTGTGGAAATGAATGATGTATACTAAAGATAAACATAAAATTTAAAAAAAGAAAAGAAACCCTACTGTTTCCCATTGTAAGTTATATAAAGAATAGGGTAACATTAATAAAGCTGTTGTGGGTGGACCAAGCAAAAATAAATGATGATTAAAAAACAGTCTATTCTCTATCCTTTTCCCCTGGCTATCTAATAGCACTTAACAAAATCTCCCAGATGGTCCTTTCACAACCTTTGGAACTTAACTCCACTGAACTTATTGATACTGAAGAATAATATGAATGAAACAATTGTTTCATTGGGAGAGATGAGGGACATATAGTGTGAGAAATGCTGTTATCCTGTATATTTTCTTCCTCTCTGCAGCAGAGGAATGGAGAAGTTTCTAGGAATAGTAGGCATGTACAAAAAGTTTTTAAACTACTTTATTTTATAACTTAAGGCATTCTTGTGTAGTATTCCCTTGAGAATGTGTGATGGAGGGGTCCTTGTCCAACTCTTCCACTTGTCTACCATGAGCGTGCTTTTATTGGCTACTCAACTAGAACTCCCTGAATACAGCAAAAGAAAATTCCACCCCCCAGACATTTTCTTCCTGCCAGCCTCAATGTGTTAGGATCACTTCTATATCTTCTGTTGGAGAGAGGATGCCTTATGAGTTCAAGACTGCCTAGATAAGCCTGCATTTGGCACATGGCCACCTCCCTTTTGTGTCTTTTTGTCTTCTTTCCTTTTTAGAAGAAATTGAGGCTTTGGTAGATGTCAAAAGGTAGCTGCTATTGTCCCGTAGTGCCCTGCTTTGGTGCTTCCTAATTAAGCTACATTAATACACTACTGCCTTCTAAACACTCCTCTCCTCCAACTTCTGAGTGCCATCTTATTTTTTTCACCTTGAGTCTGAGAGGCTGGAGAGGCCTGAGGGGAAGGCATTGACCCTGTGGGATGTCCTAGGCTATGAACTAGGAGATTTGACCCAACTGCTGATGAAAATTACCCTCAGATTTATAGGAAGCAGGCAGAGGATGGAAGCACAGCTTGAAGAGAAGAGAGCAGAGTTGATTTAGAAACTATTATGCTGTTTTCCTTTAGCTAAAGATTAATCACAATTTAAAATTAAATTATAGAAGCTCAGTGCTATGACAGACCTTGGAGATGTAATTTTTCATCCCTTTCTTGATCCATATTATTAAATTTTGAAAATTCTAAAATGAGAAGATTCACACATAAATAGTTAATGTGTAATTAACAATTGAGTCTTAAAAACAGCATCGGGAAAATGGTAAATTTAGTGTTTCATTTCAGTAATATTCCCAAGTAAATTCTTCTTTTCCTTGTGTGTCATCCCTGATTTTCCAAGTATAATTAAAATGTAGCACATAATTATCTAATAACACATGCTTTCAAAGATTATTCCTTTTATTGGCTTGTCTTATCATCAGTCTCCTTAACTTTATTCATCTTTATTATGCGAAGAAATTATTATTTTCTTTGGTAAACTGTTCTAAGCTATGCATTAGCTGAAGTCATGATACATCTAAAAACAAGTTATTCCATTGCCTTAACAGTAATGTGGTTATTTTCTTTCTTTCCACTAATAAAGTGGCAAAGTTAAAAGCCTCCTAATTAGATCTTCTTTTTCCCAATGTTAGTAAAGGTTACAGAAAATATAATGATGAAGTTTCAATGACTTTGGAACTTTTATGATTTTTTGCTTATAATTATGATGATATTCTTAGTCAAAACCAGCTCTTGGCCATTCACTTCCTTATTTCTATTTTTCTCCCAAATCTGTCCCAGGGAGGTCTATGTCAGTTTTCCCTGACCCAAGTCAACCAGATGTCTGTCTCTCAACCTGTCTTCCCAGAGAATCATTTCTTACCACTGAATCCAGTCCATTGGTTTCCTGGCTACTCTTTTCATAAAGAGTCTTGTATCAAGGCACTCAGTTTTCTATCTTTTTCTTTAGCACAGGCTTTCTCAAGGAACACTGAGCTAGTGTGGATATAAATGATCTGAATCTGTCTTCTTTGCTGCAGAGCCCTAAATTTCTGTGGAGGACATTCCTGGGCCTGAGCCATCTTGAACTACCAATTCTTGACTACTCTCTTGACCCTTCCCCTCCACCTCTTCCCTATTAATTCATTAAGTTTTTGAGAATCCATTCTCTCCTTACTCAAATTTTCTAACCCCCAAATCAGATGCTAAGTCCTCTATTAAGTTTTTATTTTTATTTTTCACATCATTGCTATTTCCTAAAGTATTCCTATTCTCATCTCCTTCACACCATTACCTTCAACCTTCAAAATGGAGCACATCTTCTATAGTGACCTTTCAGTTGGATTCTCCTTAGGTTTCAGGAGTCTCCAAGACTTGAAAATGAAATGAGATTTTGCTAAAGAGAAATTGTTCATCCATAAGTCTTATTCTCACAAAATGTTTCCAATGTAAATATTCTGTATATGAGGTTTGTATGTTTGTCTTTTTCCAAAATAGATTCTATACCAATGGTAAAAAAATGCAAATTTAAAGCAATGAAAATGCATGTGAAATATATACAAGATAAAGTTTGATTGAGAGAGAACCTAGAGATTTTGAGACAGGAAAAAGTTCAAATTAAAGGTAGTGTTTGAACTGAGTCTTGAAGGAAACTGGGGCTTCTAAGAGGCAGAAGTGAGGAGGGAGTGAATTTCAGTCAGGCAGACCAGCCAGTATAAAGGCAAATAGGGAAGACTTAAGTGTATATATAAGGAAAAGCAATAAGGCTGTCCCATAGTTTATGTAAATGGCAATTATATGTAATAATGCTGGGGAGGTAGTGTGGGGGCTAGATTGTGAAGAGTTTTAATTGTGAAATAGAAGAGTTTATATTTGATACTCAAAATAATATGAAGTCACTGGAGATTGTTGCATAGGGAAAGGAGCAAACATGATGAAACTTATTCTTGAGGAAAAGCTCATTGGCAGCAGTGTGGAAGATGGATTGCAGTGGAAACAGACTTATGATAGGAAGACCAAATAGGATACTGTAATGCAAACACAAGATGATGAAGGCTTGAATTTGGGTAGAGGCTACATAAATAGAAAGAAGTGATCATGTGATGGATGGTATAGAGGTAGAAATAACAGGATTTTGAAACAGATTGGCTATGTTCGGTAAATGGGGAAAAAAGAATAAAGAATGATGTGAGGTTGTGAACCTGGGAGAATAGGAATATACTGATATACTCAACAGGAAGAATGGATTTTGGTAAAGTGTTTGATTTTGTTTTATTTTTTATGGCAGAGGCAACAAATTCAGTTTTGAGATCTATGGATCATCCAATTTGAAATGCCCAAAAGCACATTGATAATACGAGAGTGGAGCTTAGATGAGAGACAAAGGTTGAGTATAAAGTTCTGGAAATCATCATTATCTAAAAGAATAGTAAAGCAATGAAAGAAGAATAGGAAGAAGAAAATAATAATGATGATAATGATAAAGATAATGCTGATGTTGATGATAATGATTATGAAGCCACTGCTGCTGTTGCTGTTGATAAAGAGGAAGAAGAGGCAGGTGGGGTGGGGGAGGAGAGTGAAAGGAGGAGAGAGAGAGACAGAGACAGAGGGAGAGAAAATACATATAGACAATACTATACTAGATGAGACTCAGTGTATTATATGTGAAATGGTCACAATATCTATGTTTTGTTTTTTTAATTGATGAGCCTTCTGATTTTCTTTTTAAGGTCAATCATAAAATAATAAAAACCTAAATTGTCAAATATATTTACCTATTTTAGCTTTTAATATAATAACAGTAAGTTAATCACTCAGTAATAATTACTATAATAATGATGATGGCTGAAAGAAAAAAAATACCCTGAAAAAATAGGGGAACAATTTTTTGTAATGTAAATATGCTACCTTATTAACATTCTGAAACCTTGGAACTAACAACATTTTTGTGAAACATTTTTCAAAGTTAAAAATCATTAGATTATAATCCAGTGACTAAAAGTTTTACATAATCTTTTTAAAAAATATATATTAGTATGTTATGGCAAGAGCATTTAGGTGGCACAATGGATAGAGCTCTGGGACTTTTGGAAAACACATCTTCTTAAGTTCAAATCTGGTCTCAGGCACTTACTAGCCATGTGACCCTGGGGAAGCCACTTAAATCTATTTGTCTCAGTTTCCTCATCTATAAAATGAGATAAAGAAGGAAATGGCAAACCACTCAACTATCTTTGTAAGAAAACCCCATGGACCATATGACTCACTGGGTAATGAAGAGTTGAATACACCTGAATAAGAACCACAAATTTTCAAACAAGACTAATAAAAATTAAAAAGTTCTGATTTTCTGAATTATTATTGACTTATTAATATTAAATGTCTAGGAGGAAAAAAAGTAATCTTTATGGTACTCTTAGTGACCAGCATTACCAGTACTTTGACTTCTTTTAGCCAAAGATTTCAATTTAAGAAGCATTAACAAAGTATGCTTTCAAAGTTTAGTTATTTTCAATTAATATGTTTGCCTGAAAAGAGACATACAACATCAAGGTACTGCCCAGAGCTGGCCCAAGGTAAACTATAAAGTAGGCAGTTTGTCTTCAAAGCTTTCTCCTCATTTAAAGGTACTGTCAGACATCACATAGCTCGTTTTCTCATGAGTCTTTCTATCTGCTTAGGGTCACTCAGTACAGTTAGTTCACTGGTGGGACCAATCTCTATGGAAATACCTTCATGTAATGTTTAAATATAATTTTAAAATGTATTAAATTGCTACTGTCTGAGTAGCAGATTCATATGTTCTGGGAAAGATACAAAACTTAGATGAGGCATAGTTTGTTTTTGTTCTGTTCTGTTCTGTTTTGTTTTCCCCATTAATTAACAAACATTTATTAAATGCCTACAATATGGAAGGAACTGGGCTAGGTGTTGGGAACGAAAAAAAATTAACTTCCCCTTGACCTTATAGAGGTTGCATTCTATTAGAAAAGCCAATATACTAAAAGTCAGCAGGGTGTAAGGGACTTGGATTTGGGGTCATGAAAATCTGATTCAAATCTTGCCTCAGGTAGTAGGTCTACATGTCTTTCATAGACTAGCTGTGTAACCACAGATAAATCATTTAATCTCTAAAGGACTCAGTTCCCTCATCTGAAAAATTAGTAGGTTATATTTGACCTTTAACCTCCCTTTTCCTTCTAAATCTGTGATTCTATGATTTTCCAAATAAGTATATTCAAAATATAGTATAAATTCATATCTTTATATTAACTTAAATTAGCTTAAATATAAAATCCTACATGTTAGTTTAAAAAAAATTAAATTTCTACACATATGATAAGAATCTAATTTCATAATACTTGTATGTATTAAAGGGGGATGTGAAATTAGGGAACTTTAGTGCATTGCAAATTGTTGTTTGTCCTTCATTCTCAAAGAGGACCATGACATCAAGAAGGTGATGTCATGACTTTCAAGGGAATTGGATTCAAGTGTGGGAGGGCTATGCAAAGTCACCAGCCTCATTTTCTCCTCTGGAGCTATCTGACTAGAGATAGCCTTGGAGTTATAAGCTAAATATGAATCAATGGTATAACTTAGCATCAAAAATAAATTAATGTGATCTCAAGTTATATTAAAAGAAGCATAATGTCTAAAATCAGGAAAGTGAGATTACTATTGCATTCTATCCCAGGTAGGGCACATTAATCTTGGTTCCAGGTACCACATTTTAAGGTTAAAAAAAAAGTTGGTAAAAATATAAGGGAAGGGGCAGCTGGGTGGCAAAATGAATAGAGCACCAGTCCTGGAGTCAGGAGGACCTGAGTTCAAATCCAGCCTCACACACTTAACATTTACTAGCTATGTGACCTTGGGCAAGTCACTTAAACCCAATTCCCAGCCTCCCCCCCTTCAAAAAGCAAAAAAGAAAAATCTGAGGAAAAGTAAGCAAAGGGGCCTTTAATGAACTTTATATGAGGTTTGATTGTAGGCATGGAAGGATGCTTACCCTGGAGAAGAGAAAACTAGAGAGGATATATTTACTGTTTTCAAGTATGTGAAGGGTTAGAAAGTGGAAGAAACATTGTAATTGCCATGTTTATTTCTGGAGTGATGAACCAGGTACAATGAGTAGAAGATTCAGAGAAGCAATTTTAGCTCAACAATATCCTAGCAATTAGAGCTAGTCACAAGGCTATTGATATGTCAGTAGTACTTTCCCCTCACTATGTATCTTCATGTGAGGATAAATTACCACTTGTTGGAAATTCATATAGAGAGTATTCTTATACAAGTTGGGTTTTGATAAAATGACTGAGGTTCTGCTAGTTCCAAATTTGTGATTCTATTATTTCCCAATATCATTAATGGTGCCACACTTTGTCCAATTACTCAGTCCAAAATTCACAAATTATTTTGATACCTGCCTAGCACCCTAGCATACCCAGATGCCTGGTTCATGCTCAATATGAGAAACATCTATTCTTGATCATTCTTCCTCAAGCCCTCTCACATCTATTCTTTCCTTTGAATTCCTATTGCTACCTTTCCTCTATCCCTTGGCTTCTCCATTACTAAAAGATCCTCCTCATTAGTCTCTTGGTTTTCATCTACCCTATATAGCACCAAAATATTCATTTTCCAAAAAAAAAAAAACCCCACCACTTTTATCATGTAATTCACAACTTCAATAACTCCTACTTTTCTCTTAGAATAACCTATCAACTCCTTAGACAAAACCTTCTTCAATCTAGCTTCAAGTCACCTTTAAACATGTATTCTTATTTCTCTCATAAGTGCATCTCTCATTCCAGCTAAAGAGATCTATTAACTTTCTTTTTTTTTGTTAAGCAATTGGGGTTAAATAACTTGCCTAAGGATACACGGCCATTTTTTGTGTGGGTGTTAAGTATCTGAGGCCTGAACCAATTCAGGGTCCTTCCAACTCTGGGGCTAGCACTCTTACTCACTGTGCCTAGCCACCCCAAGATCTATTAACTTTCACAAATATGCCTTAATCTCTGCTATCTTTTCCCTTCCTCATATAACTTTTTCCCCCCTCTATAATACTGTCTTTGTAGCATCCAAATCCTGCCTAACTTTCAGGCCTAGATGAAATCCAATCACTTCCATGGTATATTCATAAACTACTCCACCCCACAGTGATCCTTCCTCCCCTCTTCTAACCAAATAGTATGGAGATGGAGCCAAGATGTCAGAGTAAAAGCAGAAACTTGCTTAAGCCCCCTCGCTCCAACCACCTCCAATACCTGTAAAAAATTTACTCAAAACACATTTTAGAGTTACAGAACCCACAAAGTGACAGAGAGAAACAAATCTCCCACTGAAGGCAGCCTGGCAGGCTGACAGGAACAGTCTGTTGCACCACACTGGAGGCCAAACACAGTCCCATGTAAGCTATTCTGCTCCAGACCTGCAGCCCAGGAAAGCCGTAGCAGACTTCAGAAGAGTAAATCAATGGCAATCGTGGTGGTTTCCATATTTCTCAACCCATAAATGCCAAAGAGACAGTAAAAAGTCAGTAGGGAAATGTGTTGGACCTGGGTGAGAGAAGAGCCCAGGCCAGCCCCTGCCCCTGGGGCAGCAGAGGTGGAAACATTGGCAGCTCCAGCAGCTGTTGCGTGGATGCCTCCTGAGCTCCTGGGCTACAGATCATAGAGGGGACAAAGGGACAATTCAAAGGGTAATTTCTCTTGCTTTGACCTGCTTGGATATGGTTCATGGTCTTGGGTGGAAGTATTAGGGTGCAGAATGCTAGCATGCCAGCGTTTGTGCTGGCTTTAGAGAGGGTGTCCCCCTCATGGCTCTGGCAAAAGTTACAAAACCTCCAGAAATGTGGGACATAGCTCTCTCCACTCTGGAAGCAGAGTTTTACCATGGCAAAAAGAGATCAAAAGCCAAGTAATTGGCTGGCAAGATGAGCAAACAAAGTAAGCACAATCAGACCATAGAATCTTTTTTGGGGGAGAAAGTGGATCAAAGCATAGAAGCAGAAGAAGACAATAAAGTCAAAACAGCTACATCAAAAACCTCCAAGGAAAACATGAACTGGTCATAGGCAATGGAGGAGCTTAAGAAGGATTTTGAAAATCAAGTCAGAGAAGTAGAGGAAAAATTGGGAAAAGAAATTAGAATGATGTAAGAATGTCATGAAAAGCGAGTCAACATCCTGCTAAAGGAGAGCCAAAAAATAGTGAAGAAAATAACACCTTAAAAATAGACTAACTCAAATGGCAAAAGAGGCCCAAAAAGCCAATGAGGAGAAGAATGTCTTAAAAAGCCGAATTTGCCAGATGGAAAAAGAATCTCAAAAGCTCAATGAGAATCATTGCTTCAGAATTATATTGGAGCAAACGGAAGCTAATGACTTTATGAGAAATCAAGATGCTATTAAACAGATCCACACAAATGAAAGAATAGAAGGCAATGTGAAATATCTCATGGGAAAAACCACTAACCTGGAAAATATATCCAGGAGATATAATTTAAAAATTATTGGCCTACCTGAAAGCCATGATCAAAGTAAGAACCTAGAAATCATCCTCCAGGAAGTTTTCAAAGAAAACTGCCCTGATGTTTTAGAAGCAGAGGGCAAAATAGAGGTTGAAAGAATCTACTGATAATCTCCTGAAAAAGATCCCAAAAAGAAAACTCCTAGGATCATTATAGCCAGGTTCTGGAATTCCCAGATTAAGGAGAGAATATTACAAGCAGCCAGGAAGAAAAAATTTGAATATTGTGGAAACACAATCAGGATAACCCAGGATCTGGCAGCTTCTACACTGAGGGATCTAAGGGCTTGGAATATGACATTCCAGAGGTCAAAGGAGCTGGGATTAAAACCAAGAATCACCTACCCAGCAAAACTGAGTACCATGTTTCAGAGAAAAATATGGTCATTCAGTGGAATAGAGGACTTTCAAGCATTGCTGATTAAAAAAATCAGAGTTGAATAGAAAATTTGACAATCAGATACAACAAGCAAGAGAAGCATGAGAAGACAAACAGGGAAAAGAAATCATAAGGAACTGATCAAAGTTGAACTATTAACATTCCTACATGGAAAAAAAATAATTGCAACTGATGAAACTTTCCTCAGTATGAAAATAGTTGAAGGGAATAGAAAAAAAAACTATATATACATATATATATATATATGTCTATATATGAGAGTATATGGGCATATGAATACATATGTGAATGTGTGTATGTATGTTTACAGGTATATATAGATAGAGGGCATTAAATTTGCCTGGGGGAGGGAATGAAATACACACTAAATAGGGTATCTCTCCCTACAGGAGAGTAGAGGAGAAGCAGATGAGAGGGGGGATGATGGAAGGTAGGGCAGGTTGGGTTGGAGGGAAATTGGAAGCACCCACTTTTGAAAAGTTACAGAATCAAAGTAGAGAATAGAACAGGTGGGAGCTGGGATAGGAGGGAGGAAAATATAGTCAGTCTTTTACAATATATCTACTGTTATTGTTTTGCATTAGCTACACATGTACAACCTATACTGAACTGCTTATCTTCCTAGTAAGGGTGGGTGACAAGGGAGGAAGGGGATGAATCTGGAATTCAATTTTAAAATCAAATGTTTAAATATATATATGTATATATATATATATATATATATATATATATA
>NW_027186320.1:6413161-6421509 GCF_028583685.1 Petaurus breviceps papuanus
TTTAAATATATATATATATATATATATATATATATATATATATATATACTATTACTAATACTATTTTACATGTAATTGGGAAATAAGATATACAGGCACTGGGGCATAGAGATCCACAATGTCCTACTGTAAAAGTCTAAAGGGGAATGGGAGAAAATATGGGAGAGAGCAGATTGGAGGAGGCAATATCTTGTTGGACTACTATTTTGGGGTGGTGGGTAGGGTAAAAACAGGGAGAAAATTTGTAACTCAAAATCTGGAGGAAACAAATGATGTAAATCAGAAGTTAATAAAGCATTTGAAAAATGAGAAAAAAAGAGCCTAGAATTCACCCTTTTAGAAATTTTCAAGGGAAATTGCCCTGATATATTAGAACTAGAGGACAAAATAGAAATTGAAAGAATTCACCAATTGACTCTTGAAAAAGATCTCACAAAGAATACTCATAGGAAAATTATAGCCAAATTCCAGAGTTTCCAGGTCAAAGAGAAAATATTATTAGCAGTCAGGAAGAAACAGTTTGAGTATTGTGGAAACACAATCAGGATAACCCAAGATCTAGCAGCTTCTATATTAAGGGATCAAAGGGCTTAGAATATGATATTTCAGAGGTCAAAGGAGTTAGGGTTAAAACCAAGAATTACCTTGACAGAAAAACTGAGTAGAATACTTCAGGGTAAAATATGGGCATTTAATGAAATATAGGACTTTCAAGCATTCTTGATGAAAAAACCAGAGCTGAATAGAAAATTTGACTTTCAAATACAAGAAACAATAGAAGCATGAGAAGGTAAAAGGAAAAAGAAACCATAAGGAACTTATTACTGTTGAACTATTTACCTTCCTTCATGGAAAGATGATAAATATAACTCATGAGACTTTTCTCAGTATGAGGATTGTTGAAGGGAATATATATGTATGTATATAAAGGAGGTTGTATGTGTTTATAAATATATATGTGACTGTGTGTATATGTGTATACATGTATACATAGAGGGTACCGGATGAGTTTAATAGGAAGGGATGATATCTGAAAAAATAAAATTAAGAGGTGAGAGAGAAATATATTGGGAGAAGGAGAAAGGAGAGATAGAATAGGGTAAATTTTCTCATATAAAAGAGGGAATAGAAAACATTTACAATAGAGGGAAGAGTAGGAAGGTGAAAGGGATTGATTCAACCTTACTCTGTTCGAATTTGACTTAAAGAGGGAATAACATATACACTCACTTGGGTACCTTACCCTACAGGAAAGTAGGGGAGAGGGGGATAAGAGGGGTATGATAGAAAGTAGGGCAGATTAGGGGAGGGGGTAGTCAGAATGAAATACTTTTGAAAAGAGACAGGGTCAAAGGAAAAAATAGATTAAGTGTGGTATGGGATAGTATGGAGGGAAATATAGTTAGTCTTTCACAATGTAATTATTATGGAAATGTTTTGTGTAACTACACATGTACAACCTTTATTGAATTGCTTGTCTTCCCAGTGAGGGTGGTTGAGGAGGGAAGAAGGGAAAGAATCTGGAACTCAAAAGTTTTAAAAACAATGTTATAAAAACTTGTTTTTTACATGCACCTGGGAAACTGGGGTATAGAAATCCATCTTGTCATACAAGAAAATTCAGACAGGGATGGGGAAGTATATGAGAGAACAGATTGGGGGATGGGTTATTCAGTAGACTCACTATCTTGGGGTTCGGTGTTGGGAGAGACAGAGAAAATTTTTTTCTCTAAATATTGTGTAAATGAAAGGTGAAAACTAAAAATAACTAAATAAGTAATATATATGTATATATATATATATCATTCATTTCCTTTAATGTTATTTGACAAATAATTACAGATTGCCCTCTCATATCTCTTATTTTAAAAATTATTTTAATTTTTATATGTTTTGTAATCTTATATATGACTTTTATAACACTGATTAATCTCATATAAACCTTAAAACATTTGTGTATGTCTTGTGCCTTCACCAATACTCTTAGCTCTTTATTATGAAGGCCCATGTCTTTTATTTCTTTGTATCCTTTGCCAGGTCAAGCAAAAAGTGTTACACCTTGTAGATGCTTAGGAAATTCTTGTAATTAATTGCACAATTGGTATGTTTAGCAAGAATTTTATTGAGCATTGTAGTTGTATAACAGCAAGCACCCTAGCATACCCAGGATGGCCTGCTAACACAGGTTCTTTGATATGCTTTTCTAGGAAAGACTGCTCAAAAAGGGGTTAACAATCTTACTTTTAATTACTTTCACTAGTTCAAGGGAAAATTAGCTCCCTGAACATCAGAGAAAATGCAAGCAGAGAAATTAGCATAAAGACCAACAGCCAGGGATCTGACTGTCTGTATCAAACAACATTGCTCTACATTTTACAAACACCAGGATCAAGAGAGCCTTTTCATTTGAGAAATGGTGGGTATGAACATACAGCTGCTCATATTCTCGACCAGGAAAGCAAACTGTCCTTCTCTTAAATGAATCACCAAAGCAAACTACCAATTCAGAGTATATATACAGTTCTGAGAGACAGAAGGCATCACAGCCCTGGTGACTCAGTGCCTAATTAGGTTAGTAACAAAAGGTGTAGAAGCCTTCCTACAAGCAAGCCTCCCCTAAGCAAGATCCTCTTTAAGCAAGCTGTAATGGAAATGCAGATTTAAAGATCTTCCCTGCCCCTAGGCTAAAGTGCACCTGAAGCCTGGGGTGGGAGGCTTGTTTTTCAGTTGATACTTTTTGATTGGCCAGTGGGTCCAAAAGGTTGTTACATTCTCTGAGCCAGGAGAAGGCTATATAAGCCCTGATGTGTAGCTTTGTTTTGGGACTCACTTTGAAAAGTGTTCTGTGATTTGATCTGAATTCTGGGAAGCCGTTGTTGAGAGTCCCCCAGCTTTGAAAAACCCAGAATGTGGAAACCCAGATGTTGACTGGGTATGGATGTAATAGTTGGACAGTTTGGAAATCTGTCTACTTGATGTTTCTGTCTTGATAATTCTGCCTGTATGCTTTGAGGTTCGGGGTGCTGACCTTTTCTCCTGAACAAGGTAAACGATATATGTCTGACTGATTAAAGTAAGCTTGTTAACCCATTTTGAGTTGCTTTCCTTTAACAAAGCAGATTCAAGAACCTGTGTGAGCAGGCACCCTGGGGACACTGGGGTGCTTGCTGCAACACAAGCTCCTCCCACAATGGACTCTCTGTGATTCAGGATGTATCAAAGCTGGGCACATAGGCCTATTAATGGGCAGGGAAGATCTTATATCCCATTAATCTTTCAAGGAGCATAATAGGACAGAATAGACAGAAGACACTCAGCCCTCAAGAGTTCCCAATCTCATTTGGCTTACAAATTTCACTTTCCTCAAATCAGTGCTCACAGATATTTACATACCTACAAAAGTTACATTAGCAAATATGAATTAACTCCTTAAGGACCACATTGTACCTTGATACACCCTGAGCAAGGTTTACAAATTAGATGTCAGAGACACTTCACATAAAAATACAGTCTCATTAGGGAAAGATAGTATTGCTAATTCACAAATAATTACAAGATAAATAAATATATACTAAAAATACAAAAAATATATACGTAAGATTTGAGCAAAGGAAAATGATCATCATGTGGGAGAATCTGGGAAGCCTCCCTGGAACGGGTGGCATTTGACTTGCCAAAGAGAAATGAATGGATGAGGATACTGAGAGTTGAAAGAAGTGGAAGCAGGATTTGCAAGTCAATTTTCAGCTGAAATCTGGGGAAGTTCTGTTATCTTGTATAAGTATAAGAAGGACTTAATAATAGAATAAAAGTTTGAACCAACTGTAGAGGAGAATGAAGCAGAGAGGCAATAGAAGTAAAACTTAAGGATTTCCTAGAAATAAGGCTTGCACTGAAATAATATAATAGAAATATACAGTGGGTAAAAACAGGGTTATTTTGTGTTTTTTTTTTCCCAGAGACACTCAGAAGAAGGAATTTGGAAAAAAAAAGAAAAGACCTTAGATTGTCAACTCAGGAGTGATGGCAAACAGGATAGAAATGGAAATTCTGAGACCCAAGATATTGTAGGAAGTGGCTAATTAATCATCAAGTTACAGACTATTATATCAAAACTAGATATGAACGCAAGTGAAGCCAATGTGACAGAGTGTGTGTGACAATGTAATGTGATAATGTGACAATGTGACAATGTAACAGAATAAAAAGCAGATTTCAAGGAGCCAGAAACTATGATAGTGAGTAGGGATTAAGGATAAATTCATACAATACTCCAATAATTTAAGGAGATATCATTTTGCACATAAATACACACTTCTATATGTATGTGAAAATATTTATGTGTACATATACATGCATAAGTATATATGCACTTATATAAGTATATGTATACATATATGTGTATATATACATGTGCATTTACACATAGATGTATAGATATATGGAAAGAGAGTGGAAGACAGAGAGAATAATTTAGATGGAATCAAATAAGAAACCTCAATATTCACTGTGTACTTTGATCTTCCATCACTTAACAATGTAGTGAAGAAGTGTTCCAAGTTTCTGAGCAATCATCCATAAATCTGATAAACAATAACATTGAATGATCTTAAAGGGGAGAAATTATTTTACTGATCCATATCATTATTTAGCAACATATTGAGCACCATCACAGTACGTCACTAAGTAAGAATCAGAAGTTTCAAGGAAATAGTCCTTGGAAGTCACCTTTTCCAGTGACCTTATTTTTGTAGATAAAGGAATTTAGGTCCAGAGTAGTTAAGCGATTTGTCCAAGTTTATATAAGCTGCAAATACCACATCAGGGAGATGAATTCAGATCCTCTGATTCTAAGTCTTCTTTCCATTCTTCAATAACACAGCTAGAACTTTATTTTTCAGCGTTGGTACTTACCAGGTCTCTGCCCTTATGAAAAGCCTAGTAGAATGAAAAGCAATTGTAAGTGTAAATAACACACCACTATGGGGTATATTTTCCTTGTGTAGATATATTTTTCTCCTAAATTGTTTTAATGCTTTAAAAAACTATATCATGAGTATATGCCTCCTCATTTTTTTTCAACTAACTCTGACAACTACTTTGAAGCAATGGCACATTCTAGACTTTTTCAGATTTATGTGATTGCTTGGGTACATAATAAAGATTATTTACATTTGTCTGTAACTCTGGGGAAGGTGGTTTAAATAAAGCATAAAAAGTAATTTGCCATGACTTACACTAAATGTTTTATTTGCATCATTCCATTGTTTGTTTTGCTTTCTGTGGTTATTCTGTGAATTAACTGACTCTGTCAAGGCTGTCAGGGAGTGCTATGAGATATGTTTCGCAAGCTCATAAGGGAGATAATTCATAACTCAATTGAGCCAATGGGGCACATGAGTTATGCCCTTAAATGATCCTCAGTAGAGGGATAAAAATGATCTGTTACATTGCCAAAAGCTTTTAATCAGGTTATTTATGGTAATGGCTATAATGTACAATGGAACATAGTTAGTGGCCAAAAAGATCTTTTCCAAATGCCCTATTTTTACCAACTTCATTTACCTTCTATGTATGAACATTCTTTTATTTACTAAGAACTATGGGATGTGTTTGAAAGTTTGGAGCAGTTTTGCCAGATATTCAGAAAGACATAAGGTTGATAATTAGGATGCCACCTTTTTAACTAAATCTGTTCAGGACCAGGGTTCTTAAACATTTTTGTGACCTACTCCCATTGTCAATCTGATCAAGCCTGTGCATACCTTCTTGTACTAATATTTTTAAATACATAAAATAAAATATATAGAATTTCAAGGAAAAGTAATTATAATTACTTATATATATATATACATCTACATATGTATGTATATATACATATTGATTCATATATTGTATAGTAATAGGTCAATCAGTCATCAAGAATTTATTCAGCACCTTTTGTGTACTAAACACTGTGCAAAGTTTTCACCTTTGCAACATTTTTTCAATATTTCTCCTTCTCCCCTCTGTACTGCCACCACCTTGATGCATGCAATCATCTCCTTATTCCTGGAATATTGTAGTAGACTCATGGTTGGTTTACCTGCCACAAGTATCTCATAACTTCAGGCTATCCTTTTTTCAGTCGTAAGAGTGATGTTCCTAAAGCATAGGTATTACAATATCACCCCCACCCCACCCCTACACTTAATAAACTCCAGTGGTTCCCTATTGCCAACAGCATCATATACAACAACCTGTTTGGCATTCAAAGCCTAGCTCTTCCCACATCTCTCTAGCATTTTTGTCTGATACCCTTCCCCTCCATGTATTTTTTGATCCAGTATCTAGGATTTAGTAATTTTCTTCTTTCTAGCTATCTGACCAAAGCTATATATACCGTTGTCAGAGAGAAAAGCACCAACCTGTGGATTTTCAAAGCCAGGGGACTCCTTCATGGTTACCCAGATTCCCATCTGGACAAATCACAGGAAAACATTCCCAATGAGTGAGCCCCAAAGAAAAACCTCACCTCAGAGGATATATACCCTTCTTCAGAGCAAGAGGACATCACAACACTTGTGACCCACTGCCTAATTGTAATGTAACAAAAGGTGTGGGCTTTCCTGAAAATAAGTCTATCCTAATCAAGATTTTTTTGTTGTCCTCCATGTGAGGCCTGTGAATGGGGGATAAGGGGGAAGGGAATCTTCAGATACTATTAACATTACAGACTGTGAACTTCTTGAGAGTAGGACCCTCTTACCCCACCCCTCTTCGCCATCCTTTCTTTATATTAGTACATATTAGGCACATAGTACATATTAGGCACATAGACTAAATAAAGGTCAGTTGATAGACTATCTTTCCAACAAATTGTCTTTCACTTGTTCTTTTCCATTCCCACACCAGTTTTTTTGGCAGCCAGCTAAGCATCAAAAATATTAGTTGATTTGTCTGCCACAAGTCTCTCACCACTCCAATTCATCTTTTATTGAATCACAAGAGTGACTTTCCTAAAGCACAGGTTTAACTATGTCACCATCACCCCCAGGCTCCAAACACACACACACACACACACACACACACACACACACTAACTTCAGTGGCTCCCTATTGACTGTAGAATGAAATACAATATACAACCCAATAGAGAAAGAAATGACTTTCTGGTGACTTGCCAATGAATACTGAAACAAGGACTCATCTAGAATCTTGTTGAATGTGGGGGTAGGGAGGGGAGTGCAAGAGGAGGTGGTGTGATGAAATGGTCAGACCTGTACTTTAAGAAAATCACTTTTGTAACTGGATAAAAGATAAACTGAAGCAGTGAGACACTTGCAGCAGGCAAAAAAATCAATAGTTTGGTGTTTAGCTAATTGCAAACCCTGTTAGAAAAGAATAAATGCCAAGACAAAAACTGAAGATGATTTCTTGGAAAATCAGTTTATCAACTAACTTTTATTAAATCTGTGTGCATACTATGTTTTTTGAAGACAAGAACAAAGAAAGGACAATGGTGGACAGTCTTGCTCTCAAGGAAGACAAAGCCCTCTGTTTAACAGGGTGACACAGATTATTCCTAAGATTTAGGATTAACTTAACTTACTCTCGTGTTTAATCTTATTATCCTGATCTCTAAGGTAATCCAAAGGTATCTTTCTATATTTCATCACTAATTAATACATATCTAATATGGTTATTATTGTTGTTCAGTCATTTTTTTTCAATTGTATATGACTCTTCATGACCTCATTTGGGGTTTCCTTGTCAAAGATGCAGGGGTGATTTGCCATTTCTTTTTTCATCTCATTTTACTGGTGAGGAAACTCAGGTAGATAGCATAAAGTGACTTGCCCAGGGTCATATAGCTACTAAGTGTCTGAGGTTAGATTTGAACTCAGGAACAGGAATCTTCCTGTCTTCAGGTCTGGTGTTCTATTCATTGTATCACCTAGCCGCCCACATTTCTTATATAAATAATGATAGAGATAGATGATATAGATATAGGTAGACAAGTATAGACATATCTCAATTAATCAAAAATACTCAGAGATTTCATGCCCAGAGTATCAATATTTATTTAATAAACTAGAGAAACTTCCTTTCTCAGTAGTAGTAGTAATACATATCTCTCTCTCTCTCTCTCTCTCTCTCTCTCTCTCTCTCTCTCTCTCTCTCTCTCTCTCTCTCTCTCTCTCATTCACACACACACATGCACACACATAATTAATTATTTACCATTAGTCCTCCTAGGAGTATATATTATATTTACTGAATAAATCATTTATTAACAATGAAACAAAAATATAGAAAAAAATTCCTTATCCTTCTCTCAGGAAAACATTCTCTTCACCTTTGCTCAA
>NW_027186320.1:6421609-6478626 GCF_028583685.1 Petaurus breviceps papuanus
TCCTTCTCTCAGGAAAACATTCTCTTCACCTTTGCTCAAGCCCCTCAAGTCTCACTAATTAAAATATTTTTATAATGTTTCTTCATAAAATAATTTACATCAATCAATGAATAAATATTAAGTGCCTACTATGTACAAGGCATTGTGCCAAGTGCTGGGATAAAAAAGAAGGCAAAATAAAACCTTTGCTTTCAAAGACATTCAAATATATGCAAATCAAACTATATGCAGGATAAATAAGAAATAATTAACCAAAAGAAGGTAGTGTAATTAAGAGGCATTGGGAAAGACTTTCAGTAGAAGATGAGAATTTAGATGCAACTTAGAGATAATCAGGCAAGGCATTGGGCAGAGTTAAGGATGGAATGAGACCTGCCATGTGGGTCAGTCAGAGAAAATGTTTGGAACTGAAAGATGGAGTGTTTTGTCTATGGAAAAGCCAGGAGACAAGAATATAACCTGGGAAGTAAGGTGTAAGGTTTCTGGAAAAGGAGGAGAGGGCTAGGTTATTAAAGTTTGATTTGAATGTCAAACAAAGGATTTGCATTTAATCCTGGAGGCAATAGGGAGCCACTAGAGTTTATTGAGTAGAAGGGTGAGACAGGCAAATCTCTGCTTTAGGAAATTAATTTTAATGGTTGAATGGAGAATGAACAGTTGGGAGAGACCTGAGACAGGCAGGCCCACCAGCAACCTATTGCAGTAGTTCAGATTTGAGGTAATGAGAGACTGTATAAAAAAGATGGCAGTGCAGGGGACAAGAGGGAACATTTATTACAGATGTTGCAGAAAAGAAATTGAAAGTTCTAAAAAGTTAAAGAAAACTCACCTTTTTTCTGCCTTTCTTAAGCATCTCATACATTAATGTTTAATTCGTGCACGTGTACAGGCCAGTGAGCGCATGTGCACATACACACACACACACACACACACACACACACACACACTCTGACCTCTGAAGGAGAAGCATCTCATAGAATGATAGTTATAACTGTAATGCACAGCTTCTTTGCTCTTAAAGAGATAATAAATTTCTATAGCCTTTTTAAGAAAAACTTTTGAAACAGGAGTTACAGTACTAAATAGAGTAAGAAACCTTGTAAGCTGATTTCTTTCTGTACTATCTTTAGTAGTAATTCCATTTAAATGAAGAATTGTGCAGTTTGATTTGAGTATGCCACTTTGAAGTATTTTTATCATCTTGAACTGTTAAGACTGCTTATGCTTTCTCGGAAAACCTACCACTTAATTTTCTTATCACCAACCACAAGACTACTTATGTCAATACTAAAGTGGCTCAAAGATATTGTAGGAGTCATGTGATTGCTGCTGAAAGTGGGTTGTGTCTACTCATGTCTGTAATTATAGTGTAGGTTAAGAACCATTGCTTATTTTGTCTTTGTGCTCCTAAGAATGTGGATGCATAAATGCAGCTAGAGAAAAAAAAACATGCATGTATGGACACTGATAAAAATTCCATACATTCAGTAAATCTGGGTCCCCGGCCCTTTAAATGGTCTGCTTCAAAAACAGAAAAAAGTCAACACAGATACATTTATCTGAGGTTTTAAGTATTCACCAATATGCAAGGTACTTTGAATTTCATAGAACAAAGTATTCCCAATCTTGCAAATAACAGCTTAAATCAAAAGAAGGAAAAAATATGATACTTAGGTAAAGATAAAATGAGACCATTCCATAATGACTTTTCTTTCCTTGGAATGAATAAATGAGATATGTGTGCATGTATGTGTGTGTGTGTGTGTGTGTGTGTGCATTTTTGCAGCTTTTTTCTTTCTTAAGATATCTGGAGAACCATTTTGGAATACTGCAGAGTATGTTGGGCTTGGTGTCAGGTAAAATCTGGGTTGAAATCCTGTTTGACTCCGAGGTTTAGCAGTTGTGTGATATAAGTAAGTCACTTAACCTTAATGAGCCTCACCTATAAAATGGGCATATTAAAATTATAGTATCTTAGAAAATTGATATAATGCTAAAATGAGTTCATTTGAATAAAGTGCTTTGTATATTTAAAAGTGCTAAATAAAAGTAATTTCAACTACTTATTCTAGGCAACTTTTTTGTAAAATATTGATAGTATTTGCAAGATGTGTGTATATTGTGTGTGTGTATTCACACATACCTATATACACATGCATATTCATATGTGTAGGTACATATGTAATTATATTAATATGCATGTATGCATCATGTATAACTAAGGATATGCATGTTATCCATATATGCAAGAAAGAATGCATGCATACAATAATATCCTGTGAGGTAGGTATTACAAATATTATTACCAACTAGGAGAGTTAGGTATCAAGTAATTGGGTCTATGTCACACAACTCCCAAAGTCAGAGGTGGAACTCAAACTCATGTTTCTCCAGACACCAAGGCCAATATACTCTGTTATTTACCAGAACGATTCTCCATAACCTCTTAAGGCAAAATAAACAAATTAAATTCAATAAACACTTGTTAACCACAAAAAAGTTTGAAATACTTTGCTAAATGCTGGGGATACAAATAAGAAAAAGATAGTATTGTAGAGGAGATTTTAATGAAACAGGTGTGGGGAAACACTCAACAAAAAGAAACAGGAAAGAGGGAAGGACAGCAGTGTCCTTCCCTTAGGAGGATCTTGTTCTTTGAAGCTGAAACCAGGTGGAGTGAGCTGAAAGTTCAAATTTTACCTGTTATAAAGGCAAACTTTGTTATTGTTCTGTCAGTTTCAGTTGGGTCTCATTCTTTATGACCCCATTTGAGCCCAAATCATCTGAGTGATTTGCATTTCCTTCTATAGCTCATTTCACATATGGGGAAACTGAGGCAAATGGGATTAAATGTGATTTGTTCAGGGTCACACAGCTATTAAGTGACTGGGGCTAGATTGAAATTCAGGAAGATGAGTCTTCCTGACTTCAGGGCTAGTGATCTATCTACTGTAAAACATTAAGAGAAATTTAGTGCTCTACCTTACAGTCTTCTAATCAGAGGACAGGACACTGAGAGAGGTGGGAAGGTTTTGAATATATTAGGCTAAATTAGCAGCATGGTGATAAGATTGGAAGTGATCAGATTATTAGGAAGGAACATTTTGTCCAATTTGGTTGAAACTAAGACCTCTTATAGTGTGGTACAGAAAATATATGACCTTCAGAGCTTATATATCCATGTATACATATGCAATACATAAGTTACATAATTATTTATGATCATATGAGTCACATGCACGGTCATAGATCAAACACACCCATATATATGTATGCAACATATGGATATATAAACGTATACATGTGCACATGTATGTATCATATGTGTCTCTGTGTGTGCATGTGTATATATGAATATGTATATCTATATTAATTCATTTGACTTGCAAAGATTAATAGTTTTGTTGTAACTATAGGCAACGCACTTAACTCCTCTGAGCCCCAATTTTCTCATTTTTATAAATAACAGATATCTAAGAAATTAAATGACTTGTTCAAGATCAGAAGACCAATAAATGTCAGAGGGACCTGAAAACAATTTTCCCCTGTATATACACAAATACACACATGCTCACATACAGAGAAACACATACACAGTCCTCTGCCTCTGGTGCCTAGAATAAAGAGTTGAAATTACATTTCTTTTGTACTTTAAAATATACAAAGCACTGTTTTCAAATGAACTAATTTGAGACTTACATACATCTTTCATTCATCTTTTTATTATTCTCATTTTACAGATGAGAAAACTGATACTCAGAAAAGGTAAGTGCCTTCTTTTAGCTCCATAACTAATAAACCTAAGAGTCTCTGTTTGAATTCAGATTTTTTATTTTGCTTTTTGGGGGGCAATTGGGGTTAAGTGACTTGCCCAAAGTCACATGGTTAATTTTTGTGTTGTGTCTGAAGCTGGATTTTAACTCATGTCCTCCTGACTCCAGGACCAGTGCTCTATTCACTGTGCCACATAGCTACCCCATGAACTCAGATTTTCCTGATCTCATTTCCTGTATTCTATCAAGTATACTATCTTGCCTGTCTTGTATATAGAAAATACTTAATGGATTAAATTTTTGTTTGATTTTATGCATTGACTGTATATTGAAATGAACTTACTGTAGTTATAAATATGTAACTGCACATCACATAGTTAAACTATATATATATGTATATATATATATATATATATATAAATCCATTGGTTTCAACTTTAAATTAACATTCTATTATCAAATTATTAAACTGAAAATATATGATTAATATTTTTGTCAGAAGCTCAAATGCCAAAGTCATTTTGGTTTAATCAGAAAGATCTCCCATCTCTAGCTAGTAGGTGGAGTTAAAAGGATATTAGAGATTATTTGATCTAATACCTTTATGTTACAGATGAGGAATTTGAAATCTAGAGATGTGAAACAATTCTCCAAGTATACATAGGCAATAAAAATAATAACATATTTCTGTAGTACTTTGCAAAATGTCTTCCTTACCTCAACCTGTTTTTGTTGGTACGTACAAACAGTATCCACATTTTACAGATCTGAGAACTGAGGGTCAGAAAGTATAAATCATACAAATAGCTAATCACAGACTAAAGTATTTAAGTACAGATTTTCATTAATATCCAGTCACCATTCTTCTCACAAAATAAACAATGCTGCTTCTTAAAAAACTTTTTTTCATACAGATTTTGTCACCTATGTTGCTCTCTCCATAATATAGGAATCATCAATTCAGTGGTGACAAAAGAAATAAAAATGTCATTTGGCATGCATCACTTTGTAAATTGACTGTATGGTGCTGTGCCCATGCATGGACCCAATCAACTTGCTCAGCTGATGAAAATTCCCTATGTAGAGAATCTGAGAAGTATATTCCCAGGAAATAAGTCTAGTACCTTGGAGAGACAGAGGAACATGCAGAAAAATTATGTAGCTGATTCTGATTTAAGAGCCATCTGTTGAATGAAAGACATTTTTATTGGCTGTGAAGGTATTGAGAAGGTATTCACTGGAGGGTTAATTAACTGTGTCTTTCCACATTCCTTTTAGCTTATCTATTCCTGGTAATATGACCCTTTCCACCAGTAGTGTCTATTGAGAAAGCATGTTATGAAAAGAGAGACTGTGGAGTCTTCTTTGAGGCCATATGACTGAGAATTGGACTTCAGTCCTGGGTCTCTGCTTTTTAGTTTTTTCCTCTTCTAGGTAGAAAGTAGAATCTTTGATGTTTTCAGTTTAAAAAGTTTGAAGGGAACCTCAGTACCCTCATATTCCAGAACTTGAATTTTATATATTAGCCTAGCATCAACATCCCAAGAAGCCAGGGATGACATTCGGACCCTAGTCCAGCAATAGCTGAGACAAGTACTCATCTAGTAGTAATGCTGCCTTTGGTCATGAAGCTAATAGTAAGAATTAGGCAAAGTTTTGAGACTTATTGCCCACAGAGAGCAAGGTTGTATTATTGAGCACAACCCCACCTTCCATTCCCTTCCATTGATCTGTAAGCAGGCATTTTAGCATACCTTTACCCTTCCCTTCCATTGATCTGTAAGCAGGCATTTTAGCATAACTTTTACCCTTCCCTTCCCTTCCATTGATCTGTAAGCAGGGACTTTAGCATAACTTTTACCCTTCCCTTCCCTTCCATTGATCTGTAAGCAGGGACTTTAGCATAACTTTTACCCTTCCCTTCCATTGATCTGTAAGCAGGCATTTTAGCATAACTCTTACCCTTCCCTCTCTTAACTGATCTGTGGGTGGGGGTTTCAGCCTAAGGTAAAATCTCTGCTCCATTTTACCCTGTCCCCTGCCACCCCCCATGTGGTGTTCCCCATCTCTACCCATTCTGGGTTCCTCATACGTCAGCCAAGGAAAAATCGGGAAAATTCAAATATACACAGACCAATCACTGATTGTAGTTTCAGGTTACATAACCTGACTATTGTAATCTCTTTTAAAACCGGCATACTGTTCATGCCAATTTACTGTCTAATATGCAGCAGTCCCACGGTAAATAAAATCCACTTCCAATTTTAATCCAGGGGATTTTCTGTCTCACTCTTTTATGCCCAACATAATGGGAAAGAATTTGTACCCAAGTATTGATGAACGTATTTGTACTTTGTATTTGCTATATTCTTTAAAGTAAATATTGTTTTGTTTTTAAAAACAAATAGGCACATGCGTCCACACATATACATGCATATATAGTGGTTAAATGCTGCTGGGGTTCTTTCTTTTGGCACCTAACAAAGGAAGGAAGCCAGATTTGGGGGCCTCTAGCTAATGGCAGTAGTAAAAAAGAACTACTCTGACACCTCAGGATAAACTAGAACTGTGAGGGGCAAATGTAGCCAACATGACTGGGAGAGGGAGCCAAGACATATATGGCATAACAAGACACAGTGATTATTGTAATTTTATATTGTGAATACATTAACATAATGGCACTAACACTGGGGATCAAATTGGAATGATTTGCCTTTTCTCAAAATTCCAGTTGAATAGATTGAGTACATATGCATTTAGTCAGTTTTCCTTTTTGAATTCTTTTTGCCTTAATTAGCTAACGAATGGCAGTATCCAAGCATCAGAGATGCTGATACCACACACAGGTTGAAGCACAGCCTGCTCTTTGACTGGGTGAGGAGAATTCCACATAATCCTAATATCTTTGAAAATTCTCAAGAATTACTCAAATTGCTTTGTAAATGGCTCTCCAAGTATATTGAAAGAGCACAACAACCAGTGCTCAGTTTGTTTTGAAAAGGTTCAACTGACATTCAACTCCCATTATGCAGGATTTAAATTAGTTGAATGCTTACCATTGAAAAGATTTCTGTTAAGTGTTAATTAGCAGTGAGGTGGTTTCTGATTGCTTTGAAAACCCTTCTGCATATGTTTGTGTTTGTTTTTACTTTGAAACCTACTGTGAGAACTAGATGACTCTAAAACAATCTATCCCCCAATTACTTAGATTGCATGACACATTTTATTTTACTTTGTGTGAATTGTAATTGCAAAAGTATTTCTCTTTAAAAATCCATGTTGTTGGTAGCTTATTGAGGGGTAGCAATGATGGGGTGCTTGGGTTGCTTGGGATCTATATCTCTAATAGCAATTTGTAAAACCAATTGGCAACATCAGTCTGTAACATCAATTTGTAAAACCAGTTTGTACAATTGCAACTGCAATTTGTATTGTAAAATTGTAATAGCAATTTGTAAAACCAGTCTGTAAAATCCCTTTCCTAGCCTCAAACTCTGCTCCTTCCCCCTAGGCAACAACTTGTGACTCTTTTGTCTTTGCTTCCTGTCTGGCCCAAATCTCATCTCCAAGTTAAACTATCTATGCACTGAAGTCACAAGTTCCTCTCAGTCAGCCCTAACTTTTATCTATGCACTGAAGTCCCTTACATCCATCCAGTCAGCCCTGACAATGGCAACCCTACCCTTTAAAAGTAAAAGTCTGTGCCCCTTTTCACTTGCAGGTCCCTTAAGGATCCTTGCCCACTGTAAAGCGTATAATAAACATTTTCAACTCTGACTCCAAGTAAGGCTAAGCTTAATTCTTTCCAAAATGAATCGCAGGTTCTGGTCTTAGATGAGATCAGAGTTCCTGCCGAACCTATTGGGAGCCATCCCTCATCAGCAGCACTTAGTGGAGAAAGGGTGGGCCTTTGAATCAGGGGATTCCAGTCCTTTTTCTAGAGCTGTAATAATTGGGGAATGTTTTTTTTCCCCTTGATGTGGAATTTCTGAAGGGCCAGACACTTAAAGTGCCTATAGTATCACTCCAAATAAGAGGACAGGAAGAACTGAAGTCTGGTGGTGGGACAGTGGCCCCATGAAGTTGAGTCAACCAGAAGTTTAGAGTGGAGATCTTCAGGATGCTTACAATTCCTTAATTACAGGCTGAGATGGACCTGGACCAGAGCTGGGATGATGAGACAGAGGAGTGTTTGTGGGTAGTGAAAAAAAATCTGCTTCTGGCTAAATAAGTGAACCTCATGTTTGACAATATTAGGCCTTTGGGACTTTCCCCCCATTATGTCTGGTTGCTCAGGGAAAATTGTTTAGAATCAATGAAGGAAGGGAAATCTGTTATTCTGCCCTACCCTCCCTCTACACATAAACATTTTAATCAGGCTGTCGAGGTTGGGGTCATTTCAGGGCTGGGATGAGGGAGGATGGCAAAGGGAGATAGCAGCCCCCTACTGGGGAGCTATGCCTTCCTGGCCATACCTTTGCCTCTTTAATCTCAGAGACCATTTCTTTACCAGAAAAATATGGACTTACCTGCATATTAGCACTTTCCAGGGGCCTGTGGAATGGACAGGAGAACCAATGTTCATAATGGGACAGTCTATGATTTGAGGGGAGGGTGGAGTACTTAGGAGATCTCAGGTCACAATAGGGGCAAGTCTGCCTTTGGGGAAGAGGACATGCTTTCCCAAACTTAGCAGCATTTTTTTTCTCCCTTTCTTTAGCTGATTGTCTCAGAGGGTAGTAGAGGGTGGAAATAACAGAGTAAATTAGGAGAAAGAAATATCCCTTGAGCTTCTTTCATAGAGAGAAATTTGCAAATGACTTTCTGTGTATATTGAAAGAGCTCAACTAGTACTTAACTCATTTTGAAAAGATTCAACTGGCATTCAGCTCTTATTATGATAGATTACATTTTTTGTTACAATTATTCTCTCTGCTTCCATAATGTATTAACAGCCCAGGATAACATCCTTAACAAATCAAGGCAACCAAGACTTTGCTCAAGGGCATCACAATAGGGGGTGCAAAAATTCATCATGAACAATCCTTTAGAAGGTAATAAACCACTGTGCTTAGTGCCTAAATTTGTAAAAATTACAAGTTAAATAGAAAGTTATAAGAAATTTATTGTTAATAATACTCATTGGCAAGCTACTGTAGTATTTACTTTCTCCTATTCAACTGAACTAATATTGTTTCTTGCATTTTTTTTTACATCATGAATTACAAAGTTGTGCTGAGGCCAGTATGAGCTGCTTGCCACTTATATTGTCCATGTTGGGTACTGCATTAAGAAAATCATACTTCACATACTCATAAGAACTGGAATATCACATAAGCTGAAAAATAATCATGACAAGTGTAATTAAGAAATGGTAATAAATACTTCTCTATTGGTACAATGTTAAGTTTAGAGTGCTTTATAAAATTTAAAAGCATTTATATGAATGAAAACATTATGTTTCTTTCCCACTGTTAGATCCCTGTAAGATCCCAAATACTTCACATTGTATAAGATATTTTGCATGTTATAAATAGCAAAGACCATTGTCCATCTTCACCTAGTTGTCACAACTAGAAATATCTAGTCACATTAGTCTGTCACAGAGAAATACTTTGCTTCTGAAACATACAGACATATACACAGTCACACATCTACCACCAACCCCTCCCCCCACAGACACACACACACACACACACATACACACTCCTGAAGATCTTGGAAAACTGTCATTATGGATCTGCAAATTCTTGGAAACAGTATGTTCTCATAATTAAAAAGACTTTAAGATGAAATTTTCATACACTGGTCATGTAACTTCCATTTAGAAATTTTAATAAAACTATAATTAAAGCATCTTCTTTGAGGTACTACTCAGATTGTGGATTTAGGATCCAAGGAGTATCTTTAAGATACCAGTCAATCAGTAGCTACAATTAGCTCACAACACAGGTATTTATTTAATTTTCTATTGTAATAATAACTATAAAACACCCCACGTCCAGAAATTGGGACACTTTCTCTTACAAATACACACAGCATTATTAGGAAGAGTAAATGAAACGTTAGAGGATAATGGTATTGAAGTACACATTTAGGGAATACATGCGTCCAATGAATCAGCCCTCTGGAACTGCAGAGCCCCAATATCTTTTCTCTCCTGATGTCTCCCACTTAGCGACCATTTCTGTGGCTAGACGCCATGGCAGATGGCATGAGGAGAAGGATAGTACACTCCCCAAAACAAGAGGTCAAGCAATTCACTCTAGAATATTGGTTCTTCCCTGACTATTGGCTCCTGTTCTGACTTTCTCAAACTCTTATATGTTCCCAATTACTTTAATGTCTTCAGAGTTGGTAGGCTTTATTATTTAAAAGCCTCCAAAGCTGTGGCTAGTTTTGACACAACACAAGCTTCCTTTTTGATTCAATTTAAAAAAAAAATCATTTCCTACTTACATTGCTATGAACAATGGCTGATTCAAATATGAGTATTTCATTTTTACTAGTTCCACATACCCCATTCCTTAATATCCTTTCACTATATATGTAGGCTTTCATTGTCACATGCCAATGCCCTTTTCATCATGAAAGTTCTTGGTGATTTTTAAGTTCAGCAAATTACGTTTAATGAATATGCTTTAAAATTATATTGTAGCATAGCTTTATGTGGAACATATATTTCCCTGATTGTATGATGTATTTTCTAATGATCTGTCTGAATGGTATGACTTCTGTCATTCTAGATATCATTCTCTTTTTTTGTTTTTTGTGAAGCATCACTGTCCCCGTTCAGTCTTGGAATATACATACATGTAGTTGAAATATTCACATTACATGGAAGTGATAACATAAACCATAACTGAGTCATTTAAGATCCGTGGTGCTTAGATTTCTTATTTGTTTTCATTGTTTGTCTGTTTGATCTGGACTCATGATTTCATTGATGTGGGGAAACTACCAGTGAAAAAACAAATTCCACTAATGCATATAGTCAATCAATACTTATTTTTTTAAACACATTTTTTGTGCTTGGTTAATTGCTAGGCCTGCAGATGTAAATCAAAAGTGATATTGTTCCTTAAAAGACCTTAAATACTCCACAGGGTAAAGAACATATTCGCAGATATCTAAATACAGTAAATATAAATAAATTTACTCAGTATATGTAAGGTAGATTTTAGTATAATGAAAGTAGATTTTGTTATCCTTTTTTAGATAATATTTGTCACTATCCATGGTCATAACAATCTTTATTTCACAGACTCATGACTTGCAAACATCGCCACCATGTTTGTACAGTGTTATACAATGATAAATAATGTAAACATTTGTGCTTAAAATTGTAAATATTCACTGTGACTGCACAGTGAGATATAACAGCGAGATAATGTAAACCTGTGAGGCTATTGCTGGTAATATGCCTTCTTTGTCTGTTGCTCCATAGAGCAAGTTGGCATTGACTAGTGAGTGGGGAACCCACAGGGAAACATGGTAGTGTTATTCTGCACAAGCCTTGATTGGCCCCCATCAAGGCTCTGGGGAAATCTGTTTGCTTGCCTGAACTTACCACAGTTGAGCCATAAGGGGATTTAGAGAAGTGAACAAGCTGAAAGGATAAGCTTGTCTACACTGATCCAATTGAGACATAGGGATAGTTGACTGCCTCCATCCTTTCCCCACTTCTTGCTGGCATGTGCAAAGAGAGTGATTATGGAATGCTGTAGTAGTTGGTGCTCCCATTATCAGCAATCCCTTTGAAAAGACTAGACTAGAGTGAAGGTAGATTTTTTTTTGGCTTGGGATTAAGTGACTTGCCCAAGGTCACAAAGTAAGATTTTTAAAACTTCTGAAGCTATCTTCCTGTCCTTCCTCTCTGCCCACATCAAATAGTGAACCTGTTAGAGAAGGGAGGCCAAAACCTCCAGTGCCTCCTGTGTGTTATTCATGAAACACTAAGTAAACATAAAAATATATTTTGTATATTCTCAAACCAATAAGGAAGTGATTGGGGATGGGGCAGGGATGATTGGTACTAGCAACTGGGGAAATCGGGACAAGCAACTTGAGGGAGGTTTTGTATTAATAACTCATCTGCAATATATTTTCTTAGGTTTATGGAGTATTGGGAAGTTATACATCTTGCATATGACCACATAGCCGCTAATTTTCAGAAGCAAGATCTAAACCTAGGTTTTGTCATCAAGGTTGGCCCTTTGTTCTCTATATAACATTCTCTATCAGGCCTTAGTTTAAAAATCCATAAGCTAATGATTTTTAATTAGATTGCTAAAGAAAGAAGACCTTTAAATTATTACATGTTATCCCTTAATGCTATATTTTCTTTGTAGGAGCATGCATTATCATTAGTTTAATATATTAGTTTTTCATGGTATGACTAGTAATATGTAATTGCTACTTTAAGAATATTTAGTTATAATTCCTTTCAAAAAGCACTTTAGTGCCTATGTAAATCAGTTATGATATGTGTATGCAATACTGTACTGATTTGCTGAAGTTGTCCCCCCCAGGGACTTGTCAGGAATGGTTAAATCAGCCTAATTGCTCAGTGAACATCATTTTTATCCTCATTCATTTTAATGTACTTTTAATAAAGACAGACATTTATTTTTTTAATAGTACTGAATATTTAATGCGACAGCCTATACAAAAGTTTAAAATATAAATACATAAATACTAGTTTAAGCTAGATAGACTGTTTAAGGATAGAAAAAAGTTTAATATTTCTCTTTAAATAGAAAAGTAAGAAATATACATTTGGTACCATGCCAAGAGTAGCCCGAGTTAAAATTGGTATAAAATAAGGAGGTGTATGAGGTTTTCCATGAACCCATAAAAACTGGGAGCAGGAGACAGTTCAGAATATCTCAATTTTTCTTTCATTTGAAAAAGCATATATTTAGCTTGAAAGCTTTTGAATAAGTTATACTGAATATGAGCTACTACCACTGAAAATTGTAGAAAACATAACCTGCACACAGGGACAAAAGAATGAAAAAAATGTGGAATAAAACATCTGGAACAACGTTTTTATAGAAAAATAGTTTGTATCAACTATTTTTTGTTGGGTTAATTGTGTTAATATATAGAATATTTTGTGAACTGGTGTATTACAGAGTAACATCATTTAAAATTTAAAATAAACTCCTCTGCAATGTGAAATGATTTAGGTAGGGAGGTTAAACCTGGTAACCTTTAAGATACTTTCTTATTTTAAAATTCTATATTCCTATGATCAAGCTGTAGCAGTAACACTTGAATAGCAAAGAACACCTGTGAAGGCAGGTGGCAGGTTTGCACTGTGTGTTCTTCTTCCACCCCATAACTCCCCCCACCAAAAAAAAATTAAAGATTCTTAAAGTTCTGACACATGGTATAATAATTCTATTTATACCATGGAAAGTATAATAGGATAATGCCTGAAAAAATTGATTAAATACTCATGTTGGTTAACAAAGACTTTTTGCACCTAAATTGTCCAAGAACTACAAAAAAATTTTTTTTTCTTTTTCCTCCTCTTCCAACATTCCATGCAGGCCACTATGTTTCTGTTCTAATGGTTACCTCAGATATGTTTTAAATTTACTTAATTGATTATGGATTTTATATGTTCTTTGATACTCTAGTTTGTGTGTGTGTATCTGATAGAGTTCTAAGGCACTAATCTTATCTTTTGTTGAATCTGAAAGATAGTTTTCTCACTAATGTTCTCTATAATCCTTTCTAACAGTGAATTACTTCTGCAACCAGTGAGTTTCTCCAGTTTTTAGTGTTTCTTAGTAGTTTTCATTTACAGGTATCACTTAACCATAAAAGTTGACAAATACAGTGCTTGAAGTTTTGAGGTAATGACATGACACAGTGCATAGTGACCTGGATTAGGAATCAGGAAGACCTGAGTTCAAATTTGTCCACAAAAACATACAAACTGTATGATCCTGGGCAAAAAGAAAAACAAAAACAAAACTTAACCTCTGCCTCATTTTCCTTAACTGCAAAATGGGAGTAATAGCTATATCTACATCATAGAGTTGTTGTGAGTATCAAATTAGTTAATATTTGAAAAAAATGCATAGCATACTGCCTGGCACATAGTAGGTACTGTGTAAATACATATTCTCTCCCTTTCCCTTACTTGCCCAGGGTCACATAGTTAGTGTGTAATTACCATACTTTTTTATCTGACTTAAAATGTCATGGTTGGCCATTGTAGGATAAGTTTCAGCCTCTAAATTAATGATGCTGAAATACTACATAAATAAGGCATGTCTCCACAGTACATAGTTTATGCATTTTGGTTTTATTAATTGGAATTATTTGATAGACTCAGTATTGCTCAGTGTGTGATTAGTTGAAATTAAATTAACATAGGAGAGAAACTAGGTTTAAATATGATTCTGATTCAATGCGTGGCACCTGTAGTATATAGCAGTGTAATGTAGTATTGTGAATAGAATATTGGCTTCTGTAAAGAAAATGAAAATTTTTAAGATCTTCCCTGCCCCTAGACCCTTTTATAGCCTTAAGTGCATCTGGAGCCTGTGGTAGGATGCTTGTTTTTCAGGAGATACTTTGTGATTGGGCAGTGGGTCAAGAGTGTTGTTACAGTTTTTTGTAAAATCTCTGGCTATATAAACTTTGATTTGAAGCTTTGTTTTGGGGTGCACTTTGAAAAGTGTTGTGTGATTTGACAAGATGAGACTATGAGCAGACGTTGAGAGCCCCCCAGGTTTGAAAAACCCAGATGTTGATGCTTCGCTCTCTGGTAACTGACTAGGTATGGATGTAATGGTCAAGGCAGTTGGAGGCCTGTCTGCTTGATATGTTTTTCTGTTTTCTTGCAACTTCTGCTTTGTAACTTCTGTCTGTATACTCTCAAGTTCAGGGTGCTGACTTTTTCCCCTGAACTAGGTAAATGATATGTTTGATTGATTAAAGCAAGATTGTTAACCCATTTTGATTTGCTTTCCTTTAGAAAAGCAGATCTAATAACCTGTGTTGGCAGCCACCCTGGGTATGCTGGGGTGTGCTGCTACAACTTCAGAGTCATAAAAATGTGAGTTCAAGTTTCGGTTTCCTGATCAGGAGGGTCCCTGTATCAAGGAATTCAAATTCATCCAAGGTTTGAAAGCACCTGAAATGTTTGTTGAATAATGAAAAGGCTGGTTTAATTTGGAATTGAGGATTTGTGCTGGAGAGCAGTAGGAGAAAACAGGAAGATTTATGGAAACCAAATTTTGAGGGAGATTAAGAAGTTTGAACTTTATCATTAAGGAAATGGAGACCCATGGAATGCTTTAAACGGGGTATGAGGCTTATGAAGCAGTACTTTAGGAAGCTTAATATAATACTGAAAAATATTTTAAATAATAGAGCTAAGGCATATATACAAAGCCCTTCTTTTCCCTTGGATATTAGTAAATGATGGGAATAATCAGCAAACACTGGACCTAAAGGAAATCCCTGATTCGGTGATAAGCATATTAAACATGCTGAGAGCTGAATTGTCAAGCATAGAAATAAAGGGGAAAAATATATATGTAAAAAAACATTTTTAAAAATAAAGAAGAAACTTTCTTTGGAATGAGAAAAAGAGCCTTAACAATAATCCTTGAAAATAAATTATTTACAAGTATTTCTAAAAAAAAAGGATAGTGAAGGATCACCAAGTAACTAGGTCTAAATCATAGGGCACATGGCCTGGCAGACAATCACTTGCGATGAGTAAAATAGGCAAGGACTGCTTCTCAGATGGAAATTAAACAAAGGAACAAAACAATCTATTTAAGTATATAAGGGAAAGGTTAAGACATGGCAAAAAGATTTGATTTTTTACTTTTTTTATTTTTTGCTTGACAGGTCAGAGATAGGAAAAATAAATCAAAAAGTGGTAAAGAAGCAAATGAATGTTTCGTGTAAAAAAAAACAAACTATTACTTTCTACTGATTAGAATTATTGAAAGGTGGAATTGACAGCTTTGTTATTGTGGTGAGCTCCCTCTTACTAAAGATCACCAGGTAAAGTCTGGTTGACCCCTTTCCATTTATATTTTAGAATTCATTTTATTCCAAATAGGCTCAAATCAAAATATTGACCTCTATGCCCCACTCCCAAAAATGGATTACCTAAAAATGATCTTTGAATTCTTTTACAAGTAATATTCTGAGATTAATAGGAAATCAAGAGGAACTAAAACCCCAGAAGATCTAGAACCTGAACTGCCACCTATTATTTCTGGTCATGTCAGGGTAATTCCCTGAAAATCAAGTCATAATTTCCAATTCTTCTCCAAGGGGTTAAAGTGTACCTTATCTTTTATGTTAAATGAAATGGTATATGTAAACTTTAAAGGGATGCATACTGGACCTGTGATTTTAATGCTATGGAAAACTCCGGCAAAAGGAAACTCCCTTAAATAATGCAGGTCAACACCAGCTTTCAAATTTATAGCTTTAGAAGGTTGCCTGGAACACTAAGAGGTTAAGTCACTTTTGAAGCCTTATACAAGCACTATCCAAAAGTTAGCTTCTTGTTGTTACTGTTATTATTTTACCATTTAAACTTTGCCATTTTGGAATATTCATGTGATAATGTCTTTTTAAATTATTTTTTCTGACTCATCTTTCCCTTTCTTTGTAAAAGGAGATGAAGGGGCAGCCAGGTAGCACAGCGAGTAAGAGCACCAGCTCCAGTGTCAGGATGACCTGGGGATTGAATCTGGGCTCCTACACTTAGCACCCACCCAGAAACACCTGGCCATGTAACCTTGAGCAAGTTACTTAACCCCAATTGCTTAGGGAAGGCCAGGTGGCTCAGCAAGTAAGAGCACCGGCTCCAGTGTAGGGATGACCTGGGGATCAAATCCAGGCTCAGATACTTAGCACCACACCCAGAAATAACTGGCCGTGTAACCTTGAGCAAGGTACTTAACCCTGATTGCTTAAAAAAAAAGGAGATGAAGATTTCATAGTTGAGAAAGCAACTGCAGTTGGTATTAGTAGATTTAGCAACTTTGACATCACTAAGTTTTGCAGATTTGGGATAATTGGGTTTGGTAAAGTTAAAGTCAGACCTGGTATTGAAGGGGTACAATCTCTAGCAACCCCCTTGAACTCTCATTGAATCTTCCCACTTCATCTGGTGTTTGCCTGAGCCCATATGCCTTTCATTATCATTATGCCCAAATCTGTTACCCTTAACCTGGCCTGGTCCTCCATCATTTGTTATCTCCAGATAGCCTTCAGCTACTTTCCATCCTTGATGCTATCTAAAAACCCCATTCTCCTAGTTTCTGTCTTCTCCCTCTAGTCACCCCATAATATGTGGCCACTCCTAGATCCCTCCTTCAGTATTTCTGTCTATAAAGTCCATCTTGTCTCCATGAAGGTGCTAAGATTCAGTCTGGCCCACTTTTCGATACAAGCGTCACAAAAATTCCTTAAGAGTCTACTGGATATGGCAGATATTCAATCAACCTTGTTTTTCTTTGGCTGAAAGAAGGCTTGAGTCAAATTCATTTGGACGTGGCCTGTGTCTTACTATTTCTGGGTCCCAGCACCCCTAAACCTCAAGAGTATCATTGGCTTAGACTTTGTGACTTTGGTTAGACTAAATGATTTTGGTGTGAGATGTGGTAACCTTAGTGTCAGTAAGCCTGGTAACCTTTGGTTCATTGGATTTCCCAACCAAAGGGTCAATGGGCAGAGTACATTTGGGGTCAGTGGTTCTGAAAACCTTAGAGTCAGAGTTGGTGAGTGGTTTTTGGATGGTTAGTGTTCATTTTGTTGCCTGGCAGTTGGGTGACAGTCTTGAACTGATAAGTTTGGTATTATCATAGGTTCTGAGGATTTGATGATCTTGAACCCAAAGACCTTAGAAATGGGGACCTTGGTATTAAGAATGTTGATAGTTCTTGTTTGTTCACTGATGACTGGCACTTGTCTGCATTTTCTTTAGTTTCTTTTTGTCATGCTTCTTTACAGAGCACATGCTTCTTATAAACTGGGGTCAGCTCCTTTAGGAAACTCATATCTATGTAAACTAAATTTCTTGATACCTTTTTGGGGCATCAGGACCAGTTTTGGGTAGTATGGTTCTTAAATTTGGCTAGCTTTACACAGCTACCTGCAAAGCCAGCCACTCTATAGACCTGAAGACAGCCAGTTTGAAAGAGAGAAAGAAAATAATGTTATTTTTCTTTCCCAAAGGAGTCAGTCTTGAAAGGAGTACTTCACTAGTTGAAATGGAAAGATGAATTTTCAATTAATAACCCATTGGGAACCACAATGTCCTTAGACCTATTGTATTAGATGGGGCATTTGGAAGAAAATAATTGGTTATTCTATTCTTCCTTCCATCCATCCCCTTCCTGCACCCTTTCAAGTAGTCAAAAGTAGTTTGATTTCAGTTGCTAACAATATCATCACAACAATCTGAGCAGGAAGGCTATTAGCAGATGGAGAATAGATCCAGGGAATGAGTTTTACTCCTTTGTTGGCCAAGATGTAACTTTTGCTATCCCTTAAGGCTGTAGTTTCAGGCAAAATTCCCAAACTATTTGTGTACATTACTGATGCCATACTGTGGATTAAAACTAATTGGTTTGTATAAAAGTATGTCCAAACTGCTTAGGAAAGGAATTGTTCCTGTAGATCAGTTTAGGAGTAGGGATTGCCAGTTGTTCCTGCCCACAATCATATGGCCATTCACATTGATCTTCCTCTAGTTAAAGTCATCTGTATTGCTCATGCTCTAGCTACAGGTTAACATATCTATGTACATCAGAGAAGTGGAAAATCAGAGCGTGAGAAAGAGGAATAAGGGAATGAAAAACCTTTTTTTTTCCCTACTTCCCGACTATATTCAAAGACGATGCAGTGATAGCTATGACTTTCACTCAGTAGAATGAAAACCTCAATTTTTTAATAGCAACTATATGGTAATGATTCAGCCATGCCCTGAGGTTCTGACCCCCTCATTCAGAGTTGATTGCACCTTAATCTTTTGATGTATCTACTTCAGTCACTAGCAAAAGAAACTTTCTCAAAGACAGAAAGCAAGAAGGAAGGTCTACTGATACAATTCACATAAATAGCCTTGGGCTGAATCTAATGACAGCCCTCATTACCATTGCTTTCCAATTCTAGGTACACTGCTGGTTGGAAATGGGAATATCACAGGTCCAAACCATAGTGACACTGTACAAACATCCCAATACAATGACAATATAATGGGAGGAGATCCAAGACAAAATACAATGGACACATCACTGTGTATTATTATGACTATTATTTAAATTTGCCATTATGAACTATCACCTCACAGGTTTGGGAATTTTTTGGCCTTTGTATTTGTTGGTTTGGACTCCTTGATCCATTAAGTCACTCTTTGATTCCACCTGCATAGTTTACTGATGTAGGCTAATTAGACCTCCCGAGATGTGTTTGATAATCACCAATACATGCCAACAAGAGCCAGGTGGCACACTACACTGGGGAGGTTTTTACAGAGCAATGCCTCAGACTGAGATTATGCTACTGAGCAGGTGTTGGGTATTTCCTGCCAAGGGACCCCTTCCTCAAAATGTCCAGTGGACATCCTGTGTTTCTCCTAAATTGTTAATGTTTGCGGTGCAGTGTCTTCCTCTCATTCAGATAAAGGTCAACATATGCCCACTTGTTTATAAGTTACTATACAGACTGAGGTAGAAGGAACTAAAAATGGGACTGAAGATGATTTAGGTAAAGTAGGAAAGGAAGCAAATGAAAATTGACCTCAGACTATTTGAATTTGTGATGATGTGCTACACTGAAATTCACTTAGTTTTTGTTTAACACACAAACACTATATGGTTGCACACACATATATGAAACCATGAATACTTGTGAATGTATATTATTACATATTTGTGTATGTAAATATTTTTGTGTAGTTGTTTTTCAGTCATATCTTTCCCTTCATGAACCCAATTGGGGTTTTCATGGCAAAGATATTGGAATGATATACTATTTCCTTCTCATTTTACAGATGAGGAAACTGAAGCCAACAGAGGTAAGACCTGTTTAAAATGTCTTAGTGAAGCTTTAAGCTATTCTATTCATGTATGTATTCATGTACAGATCATACATCATACACATATAAATAAATGCATACACACATGAATATATGCAAGTTCTTTGTCTAGTCCATCTCTGAAGTTTTTAATTTAGCTTTATCTCTTTACTTTATACTTCATTTCTATAATATGAAGCAAAGCTTCAGATAACCAACCTTCAAGTAACTGTAATATTTCTAAGAATTCAAAAGAAGAGAACCAAAGTTAAAGAGAATATCAGAATTCACAAGTTATATATTCAAAATAGTCTGAAAGTCATATATGTTATTTATGTAAGATACATTGTTTTTTTAATGTCCTTTTTATATCATTAGTTAATTACAGACAGAGAAGTAAATGTGTTTCTATAAAGGAGGGTATTTTAATTGTCAAATATGGATGTTTTATAGATGAATGATTTAATTTCTCAGAAAAAGAACTTTGTTTTAATATTCTGCCAAAACACGGTTTGAAGAAAAATAACTTTCAAATAAAATTTGGGTCTATTTGGACAATATGATGTTACTTTGAAGACCTAAATCTCTTTTTCAACAAGGTAGAGTAAGGCCTTTCTTGTGTCAGGGAAGTCTACTATTAGAAACAGGAAGAAAAAAAGATTTCACTTAGCAAAACCTAGGGAAATGTGATTGCAAAGAAACACAAATTCAGGAAACCCACATCTTTCTTGAAGACCAGAGCAGGGACTGATGGGTCCCTCTCTTAATGTGTAGAGACATGTTTTATGACTAAAGAACATATGAAATGTAAACATTTGCAGAGTGAAGTATGATTTTAAAAGGACTATCAGTTTGATATTTGAAATTTCGTGAACTGAGACTGTTTTTGTAAAAAGCTGAAAGTCATGAGGCTCTCTTGCATATAAGACACTAAACAGTATAGTAGCAGTAGTAATTCCTTACTTATCAGAAAGAACTGATTTTGTTGTCAAGAGGTCTAGGAACAGCTATTGCTCTTCAGCATGAACTAGACTTGTAGAAAAATGAAGTTTTTATTAAAGGCTTGGTGATCTATGCTAATGCCTCTAGATTGAGAAAGATACTTTTTCTCCTGCTTCTACATAAGTTAGCCCATACCTGGAATTCTCTTTCTTTTCCTCTCTGCATTTTGGTTTTCTTGACTTCATTAAAGTCTCAACTAACATACCACCTATTTTGGGAAGGCTTTTTTTTTCCGTTCTTCTTAACGCTAGTGCAGTTTCTCCTGTCTTTATTGTCCTATTTCCTCTCCCCAATGGGGGGGGAGGGGTGGTTCTTAAGGAAAGGAAATGTTTTTGCCTCTCTTCTTATCCCTAAGACTTAGCGCACTGCCTGTCACGCAGTCAGCATTTAATAAATTCTCATTGATTTGATTTGACTTCACCAAGTAGATAAGCTTCTTCCTTAAATACAGATAGGCAATATATCTATAACTTTGAGATTTAGAAAATTTCCTTGGGCATTGAGTGATTAAATGATTTGCCAGTCCATAGTCACATAATAAATATTTGTCAGAGACAAAACATAAATTCATGTTTTCTTGATTCTAATACAACCTTCATATCCACCACTCCATGCTTAACCCTCCATTTAATGATCTTTGGTAGGCTATCCCTAAATAGTATTACAGCATGCTTCCTTTGGTTTTAGTTTCCTCCCAGATCCTTATTGTAATGGAAATTATACAGGCTGACTATGTTTTTATTATTATCCGTGTTCCACCCTCATGTTATAGATTTTCTCTGCCATGATCTTGCAGCCTCCTTTCACTTGAAGTTTCACTCTGCCCCTCCAACCTCATCACATTGGAAGTTCATTACTTCCATGGCCTCAGCTCGGAACTGCACTCTGCCCAGTGACCCCTTTCCATTGGTCAATTCTTCTTAGAATCTCCATTTTAAGGAACAAGTGCCTAAGACAGTAATGACTTTACTCCCCTTCATACCTCATTCTTCAGATTTTCTCCACCATGGTCCTATGCAGGTGCCTGCTCCCTTAACCCCATATAAAAGTTACCTTTTATATGTTGTCTTTCTACTTTAGAATAAAAGCTCCTATTTGGTAAAGATAAAACTTTTTTTTTTTCTTTCCCTTTCTGGTATTTGCACTCCCAGTGGATATAATGCCTGGTATATCGTAAGGTCTTTTTATTTTTTCTTTTTGAAGTGAAGATACAATACCTTTATTTTTTTAGTAAAGTCAGAAGTAGTATACCTCAGCATTGAGAGAAATATCATAGTCTGAAAAGCAGGCAATGTTTGTTGTGCGATGAAATCTAATGCTGACTCTGAATCTTCACTTTGGGGCTTCCAAAAAGATCTCATTACACTGTACATTAGAGTGCACATGGGGGAAAAGGTGGTATAATGAGCTCTTTCATCAGCCTCTTAAGCTCATTTGAAAATACTTTTAATGTAGGGTGAAAACAAGCAAACAAAAAAAACAAACAAACCTTTCCTCTTCCTTAGTTAGTTGGTGTCATCTCTTTCAGGAAACCTTCACTAATTTCTACAGCCAGAGTGTCATTTGCTTCCTCTGTGATATTATCTTCATCCCTTCAAGCACTTCCATATTCTCCCTCATGTGTTTTTGTTTCATTTTTTATTTATTTAAATGTTAATTTATGGAATAAAACAAGCATTTCCATAACAGTATAATAAAAAAGATTACTGCACACAAACTACCAATACATTATGTATAACTTGCAATTCTTTAAAATGTATAATAAAGTCATCATGTATTTTTTCCCTCCCCTCCTTTATTTTTTTTTGTTTTTAGTTCAAATTCTCTCCTTCCCTCTAGCTCCTCCCCCATCCATTGAGAAGGCAAGAAAGATAATAACAATTTTACATAAAAATCATGCAAATTTGGAACAAAATAAGTTCCTAATAAATATGTGTTGACTTATCTTCTCCAGTATTTTCAAAGTCAAAGGACTAAATGACTAGTTATCTTTAATTATACCAAGAATGATAACAACAGCTTGCTTGGTCTATGTTTCAGTATATAGATCCACAACATAACATACAGAGAGTTAACTTGTGTCCACCTTGTGTACAAAGGGAAAAAAAGGGTGATAAAGGATGTATATTTCATGTGGATCCAGATGACAAATAAGGAATTCTGCAGGTCAAAAGTGGCAGATTGTAATAGTAATGAAATTTGAAGATCCCTTTATATTAGCAGTAAGCAGGTACTTAGCAGCTTGTTTCAAATTAAGCCTCTGGGAGAAAATACAAACAAAAACAAAAAAACAAAACAGGACATATGAATCCCTGTTGTTGACATAATAGAAAGGAGCTAAACAGGGAGGAGCTAAAACTTATATAAGGAAGAGCACAAGCTGGACAGACAGAATTTCTTGGGGTAAGCACAGTGGAGGCAGGGCAGCTGCTGCTGGACTGAAGACTGAATTGAGAATTGAGAAGAACTGAAAAGAGGAATGAGAATTGAGAACTGAGACAGAATTTCTTGGAGCAAGCCATGTAGAGGCTGGATGAAGTGGTTTTGATTTTGAGAATGGAGCTTATGGTGCTGAGGACTTCCAAGGGGCAGCTGGAGCTACAGAAGACTGAAGAAGCATGACAGCAGTGCCAGTACTTTGTACAAATGTTGTTGTGACTTTGTTAATGTGAATGAATGTTCTTGTGGCTTTGTTAAAACTTATCTTCCCAGGAACAGACTGTGAAGGATTTGAGATAGAGTGGACACAATGAGCTTCAATATGGAGCAGGAACTGCACAGACAGATGGAGAAGGAACTGGAAGTTGTCTGCCTTTGAACCCAGGTGAAAGTTTGGTGGATTCAGGTAGGAGCTACCTGCCTCAAGTCAAGATGAAAAGACCTCTCTGTGGATACTGAATAGTGACTGATGACGTTGTCTGAGTAGCGACTGATAAAGGGTGCAGAGTAGTGACTGATGAAATTGTGATTTACTTGTGAGCTATGGGTGGATGGATTTTGTACTTTCCACTACAAGGGTGCCAAGTAGTGACTGAAGAAATTCTAATTTAATTGCACCCCATGTGTAGAAGGTTGTGACTTATGTATTTTGTGTCTGACTGAGTTACTAAATGATTGTACTTTGCTGAAAACTATGTGACCACTTTGTTGAAAACTATATGGCCATTTTAGTGATAAGTTGTTGAGTTGTGACATGATTAATGCTTTATTTTTATGTTCTGTGATAAGTTGTAACATTGTGAATGCTGTACCTTGATTTTCTGTGAATTTTTTGCTCTGATTTATTGAATAGAAAGTTCACTATACTGTACAATCAGAATCTTAAAAACTTTTCACAGCAGCAGTCCTCTGGAAAGCTGCTTATGTGTGGCTTTACACAGATGTATTAGATGTTGCCTACATGTGTATAGATAGTGGGCAACCCAGGAAGGAAGAATGCATGGACCACAAGACTGACAGGTTGTATCACATTGGACAACAAATTGCCAGTAGGAGAAAAGAAAAACAATGTGATAGATAACAATAGATGCCCTTGAATCTCAAAATAAATAATCCAAAGTTTGTCATTTCCAATTTTCTCCAAATTTAGTAGAAAATTGTACATTTTAGTGTTCTGTTTATCTATTGCAAACTCACATTATGATGAACATCAGTAAACTGAATGTTCATGTTCAATGTTCAATGAAATATCTAGTTCCAAAGAATTTTATGTTATCATAGATTCAATTCCCAGGTAACTCAAAGAGTCACAGTTTAATTTCAGTACTTAATATATTTGAAAAAAAAAGGTCAGTACAATCCATTATAATATAGGATACTGATGCATTATTCCCAACATCACATTTTATTTTTATGCTTTAGAGTTTTTACTTCAAAAACTCATTTTATTTATTTTAATATTATATTTTCTCCCAATTATATCTAAAAATAAATTTAAAATTATTTTTTTAAGTTTTGAGTTCCAAATTAACCTTGATTCAAGATATCATTATCTATCACATGAAAAATTAAAACAGCTTTCTAATTGGTCTTGTTTCTTCAAGTCTCTGTCCACTATAATCTCTCATACATATGACTAAAATATTTTTCTTTAAAAAAATTCTTGTTCTGGATGAAATAGTATTTAATTTTTATCTAATCTTTTAAAAATATATACATCATATTATGTGTATGGTTATTAGTACACTGTGACATTAATATAATTTATAGCTAAACAATTATTGTGAGTATTTGCTCAAAAATTTTATTGATTGGTTTCTGCAATCAAAAATAAAATTCAGGGATTCTTTTTTGTGATTTTTACAGCATCTTTACAGTGAGGGAAATAAAAGAGAAGTGTAGGCCTCTGGTTAGCTTGAAAAAAATATATAATAATTATAATTCTCAATCTCCTTTGGAACCCAGCAATCCCTTTTCTGTGCTTATGCCCTAGGAAGTGTGTTGACATTTTTACTTTTGTTAAAAATAAATAAATGAGTGAATGAATGAATGAATGAATACCTGGAGAAAACAATAACTGGAAAAATTGTTTGCCAGTGATTTGTGAATGGCTAAGTAAATTGTGGAACATATATGCATGTAATTGCATCAAAGATAGGGAAACAGGAGAAAGACTGAATCTGGAATTCCATTGGTAAAGGGAACTCCTGGTTGAGGAAATCTGTTTCATCAGTACAAACTAGCACTTCCCCTGCAATACGTTCTATACAGTACTGAATGGTTAAGTTTCAAGTCCAGGGTCACACAGTCACAGTGTAACAGATTTGGGACATAAACCATTTTCCCCCCTAGCTTCCAGGATGTCTCTAAATAACCATTATTTCACATTCATGATAAATATTTTAAAAGCACAAGAATTGATTAAAAAAAATGAAAATAAAAGAACCAAAAGAAAAAAAAATATAAATAGGGATTTCAGCTATATAAAGGAGCATAATATCAACAGCTGCAAAACTAATGATAAATTCAATAATTAATATTGTTTATCTTTATTAAAATGAATGTTTAGTTTCCATTGTATTTTGTTAGCTGACAAATAAATTAAGGGAATTTTAAAGTGATTTTGTTTATAGTTCTTGAAGCCATCATTACTGGTTCACTGACACTCGTTACCTGCACAACCTTTGGCAAAGCATTTAACCAACCTTGGGCCTCATTCACCTGTAAAGAGAGGGAGTTAGATCAGATGACCTCTTAGCTCCCTTCCAGCTCAATTTTATGATCCTAGGAGTGTTCTGCAAGAGCAAACCTAGCAAAATTTGGAAAGGACCATGAAAAGAAAACTGTTCTTTTGCTCAGTGGTTTGGAGTATTTCAACTAATGAAATAATTAAAATATAAAATGGCCTGCAATACCCTTTTACTTCCTTTTGCTATTATAATGTTGGCATTAGAGTGGTGGAACTTTAAAAAATTTTTCAAATATCTCTAAACAGTACATGTCTCTCTGTGTGTCTCTGTCTCTCTGTCTCCCTTTCTCTCTGTCTCTGTTTCTTCCTCTGTTTCTGTCTTTCTGTCTCTCTCTATGTATATACACACATATGTATGTTTGTGTGTGTGTGCATGTGTATATTTACACACATATTCTAAATATACACTCAAATTCAAACTTATAAGAGCATTTCCAGTCCTTCAACACTGAACAAATATTATTTGACTAACATAGTCACATAGAAATATATAAATATATATATATATACAAACACACATATATTTTTGAAACATGAATTCCTTTTCCAGTGACCGATGACAATTCTTATAATTAAACAAGATCATTATAGTACATGTTATATTTGAAACTATGTGACAAGAGACCATTATAGTTAAAAAGAAAGATTAATTATGGGTTTTATTACCTGAAGAAGGAAACAACGAAGTCAGAGAAGGTGGTTTTATCATGCAGTTAAGGGCAACAATAAACATCATTTTATAGACTACCTGGTCATTTGTTATTAATGGTCAGTATTTTTAAAAGATCCATAAAGTAATATAATCCTATATGCCAACATCTCTTATAGATGATTATTAGAGATACCTTTTTTAAAGAATTTTAATAGACTTTTTAAATGACCAATATTTTTTTCTTTAGAAAGTCTACTTTTAGATTTGCAGTATATTACAGTACAAAAGAAAACAAAAACATTGGCTTTGAAGGTACAGGATGTGCTTTTGATCCTCACTAATCTCTGACCTCGGGCCAATTAGATAGCCTTTCTGGGCATCACTTTCATTGGAGGCTTTGGATATAGGAATTTTGACTTTGCTCTCTTCTTCTGATTGTGTATTTTTATCTTCCTTGTTACCATCATGAGTTTATATGGTCAGATTTTTTTCTGTTGTTTATTCATTTTTCCAGCCAATTCCTTCACTTTACTAAAGTGAGACTCTATTTAAAAGGTAGAGGTTACACTGTCCCAAGCTTCAGGGGTTTTATGTAGCATTTTTGAGAGATAGTTCTAGGGACCTGTTAGTTTTCACTTTTTCCAAGGTGGTATACAGTAAGGAGAGATGTGTTTGCTCCTCTCCTGGCCTTGTTCTGGTCTGTGAGTAACCACAAGCACTCTTTTCTGCCCTGTAACTGTAATGAGGGTCCCTGCTCCACTGCAGTCACAAACTCTGCTGTGCTAATGCTCCTCCTTGCCCTGGGACTGCCACCCAGGACTGGGACCACCACCCAGGACTGGAACCAGGATCTGTGTATGTACAAAGCAATGGAGTCCTGCTCCCACTGCCAGAAAAGAGATCCCTGTAATCCCGCCTTCTTACCAGTTGTTTGACCCCCTTTTCATCCATGGACTGAAACCTCTGGAGCAGCCACTGCAGCTGCTGATGTATTCATTTCCAAAACCTGCCCCTAGTTTGCTAGTGCCTTCTCTCTACCATCTTGGCTCCACCTATGGGCATTATGTTCTTCATCTGTTAAATGAGCATGTTGGTCTCTTATTTCCTATTTCAGTTCTCAACCTAAAATTAGTGATTTATTTAGCATCTCTTTTCTCATGCAACCAATGGACAATTTTATTCTAAGTATAATTGGAATTTATGTTGATGATACGTGAATCTCATTTTTAAATTAGTCTTTGCCACAGGGCTTAGGGTGATTATAAATTTTGGGCTTCAAAAGTCACCATGCCCTTCTAACTTTTACATAGTTAAGGGGAAGAAAAAATGTTGTTATAAACAATAATTCACATGAGACAGGAAGATAATGTTGTCTCTGAACATGTATGCTACAGAATCAGGGTTTTCATAGGAGGGGAAAGAGATATTCTCTTTATTTGTTCTTTGGAGAAACCTTTTACTAGGTTAAGTGGCAGGAAGAAATACTATACCTGGAGAAGATTTCCTAGTTTATCATGCTGGGGAAAAGAAATGAGTAGGGTAATGGTGTTTAGACTTCTTTATGTATCCTATTATCTACCATTCTGCCTTCATTGACCTGTGAATGAGGGAGATATGTTTTTTATTTGTCATTGTTGTTTTTGTTGGTTTTGGTTTTTTTTGTTGTTGTTTTTGAGGGGAGGAGTGGGGGGGAGTGGTCAAACCCAAAAGGAAAGTAGAGACTTTCAGAGCAGGAATTAGGGGAATCAGGCGTACAAAATGAATCTACAACAGAGGCAAATTATGTAGCAACTGGACAATTAAGATTATGATTCATCATACTGGCAAAGAAAAGGCAAAAAGTATAACAGTGTAGCTTGAAACATATTGCCAAAAAATATCTGCAAGAGAGGAATTTAAAGTACATAGTTAGAGAGGTATGCAAGGTCATCCTGGAGACAACTTGTACCTGCATGGGAGAGGTTGTGGTTGTGATTTGTCCTTCATTCTCAAAGAGGGCCATGACATCAAGAAGATGATTCCATCACTTGGAAGTGAATTGGATTTAAGTGAGGGATGGCTATAAAGAGTCATCTGGGTCCAGTGGCCAGATATAGATCAGGGAAACTGGAGATGGCCCATGTGAGGGGTGATTATTAAATTTTCTTTTTTTTTTTTAAAGCAATCGGGGTTAAGTAACTTGCTCAAGGTTACATGGCCAGTTATTATTTCTGGGTGTGGTGCTGAGTATCTGAGCCCGGATTTGATCCAGGTCATCCCGACACTGGAGCCGGTGCTCTTACTCTCTGCGCTACCTGGCTTCCCTGACTGCGCTACCTGGCCACCCCATTTTCTCTGAACTTCTACTGTATCCGGTGGATACCTCTTGGATTATGGCCTCTTTTTAATCAGTGTCTATTTTTCCAATGCTATATGTACAGCAGTTGCTATGAATGAGCAGCGGTATTCCCAGACTTGAATCATAAGATATAACAGACTCTCTTCCTTGAAGATGAAACCAAGACATTTATTCTAACACCAATAAGCCAAATCCATGAAGGTAACAAAGAAGTCTCTACACATTGCCAATGCAGGAAGCACCAATACCCAGTGTTCTTTTTCAAAGTCTATACACATCACCAATTCAAGAAACACCAACATCCCAAGCCTTCCCTCCATTAGGCCTCTGCACAAAAACAAGTTCCCTTAGGCAAAAATAACTCCCTCTCTCACTCATGCTACTTGTTCTGCTCTACTCTCTGCCTGCTCTCTCTCTCTCTCTCTCTCTCTGCCTGCTCTCTCTCTCTCTCTCTCTCTCTCTCTCTCTCTCTCTCTCTCTCTCTGTCTCTCACTCACTCTCTCTTTCTCTCAGCTCTGTCTCACTCTCTCTGAGCTCTGCCTTACCACACTTCCTGATCCACCTTTTCCTGCTTCACCCATTCAGCAAGTTCCTCAAACCACAGGTTTATGTGACTCAGGCTTCCATGTGACTCACACTCAAAGCAGGTCACATAGGTCTGGTAATAGGGCAAGAAAGATCTTCCAATTCTATTGACAATACATTAATAATGTAGTATCCTCTTCTAATTTGTCAAGAGAGTATTTTACCTCTTTCAAAATACTTTAATTCCTTCAAGATTCAGTTCAGGTGTTACATACTAAATAAAGCCTTCCCTAATGCTGTCAGTTTTTCCTTCCACATTTTACCTTGTAGTATTCTTATTTAAATATTTTTGTATCCTCCAAATAGATTATAATCTCCCAGAGAGTGTGAGTTATTTCATTTTTGTATTTGCATAATCAGTACCTAAGACAAATATAACTAAATAGTTGGCATTTATTAAATGTTTGTTGAATTGAAATGATATACAATACCAACCATGCTTTATACTATAAATATGGGGTAAGTTCTGCCAGGAGGTACAGCTTGTATTTTTGTTTTTTCTTTGTTTTTTTCTGTTTCAACAAAGTATAATTACAGAAGGCAATCAAAGACTTTTAGACATCAAATGTCTTTTTCCAGTAACTCTGATGTAGGACTCTGAATTACAAAGTCTCAAGATTCCCTTAAAATGATATGCACTTAGGCATCTTAATTGTCTCTTAATTAAATCAGCCAGTTAACAGAATCAAATTAAGTCATCCAATTAATAGAATCCTTGTAAATGTTTCAAATAAACTTAACCCACTATACCATATATTACAAAAGCCTTACATACAATAGACTATACATCAGGATTTAATCTTGTCCCTCAATAATAGCATAATCGAACTCCATTAGAAATCTGGCTTATTCCTCCAAAAGAAATTAGCATTTTCAAGTAAAAATGAAAAGCATTCCTTTAGCCCCCCCCCTTTCCCATCTCTCTTCATCTGAAACCCACATTGGAGGAGGGAGACCATCTCCAACTATCCTGATATATATCTTCTCACTGGACCCAGATGGCTCCAGAGGAGAAAGTGAGGCTGGTGACCTTGCACAGCTCCCCCTCACTTAAATACAGTTCACATGCAAAACATCATCTTCCTGATGTCATGGTCCTCTTAGAGAGTAAAGGACAAAACACACATTGGGGGAGACTTGGCGGATGTTTTCATAATTTTGAATTGTTACCATTTTGAATCATTCACTTACTAAGCATTTGTTAAGTTCTTACTTTATATCAATTAATTTGTTAAGTATTGGGAATACAAAGAAAAAGAAGTTTTTATTTTAATGCTTTATTAACTTCTGATTTACATCATTCGTTTACTCCAGATTTTGAGATACAAATTTTCTCCCCACTTTTCCCCTACCCACCGCCCCAAAATAGCAGTCCCACAGGATATCCCCTGCTTCAATCTGCTCCCTGCCATGTTTTCTCCCATACCCCTTTCGACTTTTCCAGTGGATCTCTATCCCTCAGTGCCTGTATATCTTATTTCCCCGATTACATGTAAGATGGTATTAATAATAGTGTATACACACAAACACACACACATATATTTGAATATTGATTTTAAAACTTTCAATTCCAAATTCATTCCATTCCTTCCCCATAACCCACCCCCACTGGGAAGACAAGCAGTTCAGTATAGGTTGTACATGTGTGGCTAATGCAAAACAACAACATAGTAGATATATTGTAAAAGACTGACTACACTTCCCTCCCTACCATTCCACCTCCCACCCACTCCGCTGTGTTCCCTAATCCCATTCCTTTTCAAAAGTGGGTGCTTCCAACTTCCCTCCCCCCCCAGCCTGCCCTCTCTTCCATCGTCCCCCCTCTCATCCCCTTCCCCCCCCATTCTCCTGGAGGGTGAGATACCCTATTTAGTGTTTATTTCACTCCCTCCTCAAGCCAGATTCAATGAGAATAAGGTTGACCCTTTTGCCTTCGTATTCTTCCCCTCCTTTGTAACCATTTTCCATTGCCTTTTCTGTATGAGATAGTTTACTCCAATCTGTCACTCCCCATCTCCTCTCATTATATTCCTCTCACCTCTTAATTTCACCTTCTAAGTATCATCCCTTCCTGTTAAATTTGTGCTGTGCCCTCTATCTATATATACCTGTAAACATATATACACACATTCACATATGTATTCATATGCCCATATATCCTCATATATAGACACACACACACACATATATATATTTCTAATCCCTTCAACTACTGAGAAAAGTTTCATAAGTTACAATTATTGTTTTTCCATGTAGGAATGTTGATAGTTCAACTTTTATAAGTTCCTTATGATTTCTTTTCCCTGTTTACCTTCTCATGCTTCTCTTGCTTCTTGTATCTGAATGTCAAATTTTCTATTCAACTCTGGTTTTGTCAGCAAGAATGCTTGAAAGTCCTCTCTTCCACTGGATTACCATATTTTCCCCTGAAACATGATACTCAGTTTTGCTGGGTAGGTGACTCTTGGTTTAAACCCAACTCCTTTGCCCTCCAGAATATCACATTCCAAGCCCTTCGATCCCTCAGTGTAGAAGCTGCCAGATCCTGGGCTATCCTAATTGTCTTTCCACAATATTCAAATTGTTTCTTCCTGGTTGCTTGTAATATTCTCTCCTTAATCTCTGAATTCTGGGATTTGGCTATAATATTCCTAGGAGTTTTCTTTTTGGGATCTTTTTCAGGAGGTGATTGATGGATTCTTTTAACCTCTATTTTGCCCTCTGGTACTAAAACATCAGGGCAGTTTTCTTTGAGAACTTCCTGGAGAATGCTTTCTAGGTTCTTACTTTGGTCATGGCTTTCAGGTAGTCCAATAATTTTTAAATTATCTCTACTGGATCTATTTTCCAGGTCAGTGGTTTTTCCCATGAGATATTTCACATTGCCTTCGATTTTTTCATTTGTTTGGATCTGTTTAACAGCATCTTGATTTCTCATAAAGCCATTAGCTTCCATTTGCTCCAATCTAATTCTGAAGCAATTATTCTCCTCAGTGAGCTTTTGATATTCTTTTTTCATCTGGCAAATTTGGCTTTTTGAGGCATTCTTGTCCTCATTGCCTTTTTGAGCCTCCTTTGCCATTTGAGTCAATCTGTTTTTTAAGGTATTATTTTCCTCAGTCAGGCTGTGGACTCTCATTTCATAATTTTCTTGCATTGTTCTCATTTCTCTTGCCAATTTTTCCTCCACTTCTCTTATCTGCTTCTTAAGGTCCTCTATGGCCTGTAACCAGCTCATATTTTCCTGTGAAAATTTTGGTGCAGGAGTACTGACTTCACTGTTTTCCTTCTGTTCCATGCCTTGGTCCTTTTTGTCCCCAAAATAGGAGTGTAATGTTGCAATCTTCTTTCTGCTTTGTTTCTTTTGCCTGCTTATTTTGCCACTCAATTACTTGACTTTTGGGCTTTTTGCCACAGTAGGACTCTGCCATCAGACGGGGAGCTTTCGTCCCAAATGCTGGGGTTTTCTCAGCTGTTGGAAGTATCAGATGGGTGCCCTCTCTGAGGTCTCACATGCTCTGGCAAGATGTACACACACCCCAGGACCTCCACCCTAGACTGCAATCCAGATCCAAGCAGGTTAAAGCAAGAGGGATTACCCCTCAGACTGGTGCTTCGTCCCCCTACACTCTGCAGGCCAGGAGCTGAAGCCGCCATGTGGCACTGGCTGGCTGTGTTGGCGTCTCAGCAGCTTCTCGCCCTGGGGGTAAAAGCCAAGCACTTCCACTTACTGGATCCCAAAGTCCAGACTGCTCTGTCCTCTCACCTTGTCCTTCCCATCTATGTGTTGATAAATCTGGAAACGGCCACAGCTGCTGCTGATCTGGAGTCCCTCTGGCTGGCTGCTGGTCAGGCCCGCCCTGGGGCTAAAGCCTCTTCATGGGGCTGGGCTCGGCTCCCAGAGTGCTGTGCTGGATTCCTTCCAGCTGTCTGGGCTCTCCTCAGCGGGAGGTTAGCTTCTCTGTGTCATTTTGTGGGTTCTGCAGCTCCAAAATTTGTTTAGAGTCCCCTTTTTACATGGATTAGGAAAGGTGGAGGCCGGAGCCATGGGAAGTTCATGTTTCTATTCCTCCATCTTGGCTCTGCCCCCAAAAAAGAAGTTTTTAAAAACATGACTTCAAAGAGCTTAGATTTTAAAAGCAGAAATAATACATAAATACATAAATAGGGATGGGGACTGTTCCTGTGATTTCATTTGTACATGGAACTTGGTTAATGAAAGTCCCTTTCACAATGTGGGTTGTCAGTTCAGTTAATTATATTCTTAGAGCTTCCTAAGGCACTGCAAAATTAGGTGTTTTGCTCTTGGTCACAACAGCAGAGCGGAAATGTTATTTGTCAGAGATGATCCTTGAACCCTTTTCTTCCACATTCTAAAGGCAACTTTCAAACCATTATGCATTGTTGCCACTCTACATATATAATTATATTCTGAATATATGTAAATGAATACAAGGTAGTTTATTGACAGAAGACACTAGAATATGGTGGGGTAGGGAATTCAGGAAAAGATTCATATAGAACATAGTAATTGGACTAGTTTTGAAGGAAACATAATTCTGAATGACAGAGATAAAGAAGTGGGGTATAAGTGATTTTTTTCTGTCCTGTCCAACTCTTTGTAACCGATGGAGTTTTCTCATAAAAAATACTGGAGTGGGTTGCCATTTACTCCTCTAGATCATTTTACCAATGAGGAAACTGAGGCAAGCAGGATTAAGTGACTTGCACAGGGTCATACCACTAGTAAATGTCTAAGGCCAGATTTGAATTCAGGAAGATGAGTCTTCCTGACTTCAAGGCCAGCACTCAATCCACTGTGCCATCTACCTGCCCCAATATACAGGATAGCGAGTGCAAAGATGCATGCATTCAGTGAGTGTCTTCAATCAGAATCTGGATAACCAGTGGATAACGAAAGGATGGGCTAGATGGCTTCTAAGAATTTTTCTAACTCTAAGATTATATATATATATATATTTTTTTTTTCCTCCCCAGGGTAAGGCTCATTTTGCTTGCTGAAAGTGATTGATCCTGGTGCAAAATGTTTATTGTATAGACAAGATTTTATACTAATTAACTCTTCATTATAGACAATGATATTAGCATTGATTAAGAAAATATTAATTTTAAACTTTTCCTTTTAAAAATATTTAATAATATTTTATTTGTTTCTGTCCTGATTGTTTATTCAGTCACTGTGTTTTGTGGGTGGATCACCAAATGTAACACTATAACCTTAAGTACAAGTTAATAAATATTTAAATGTGTTTTTATTTTCTCTACATATGCTCAAACTTCCTTTAAAAGGTGAATTTGAAAAGTGCTATCTTTTCTTTCCAAAAATTTTATATATATGCCTATCTAATACATACTCCTACATTGCTCCAAATCACTGTGGGATGGGAGATCTTTAACCCAACGTTTTAGTCTATGTTTTGAAACATTTTGTTAGAAGCACTCAGTTCACTGACTTATGTATTGACCAATTACATAAGCCTCTATTATGTTTCTACTTCTATTAAGAACCAGGCACTGTCCTAGGTGCTAGAGTTACAAAGCAAAAATAAACAGGTCCTGCTCCTGACGGAGCTTATATTCTATTGGGGGAAAAAAATATGGACCTAAATAGATCTGTAATAGGATGTATTAAGTACTTACTCTGTGCCAGGTGCTACGAAAATTTAGAGTTATTTCATTTTGTGAAAAACTCTAATAACTGAAAGGACTTAGGAAAGACATCTAGTATACAATGGCACCTGAGCTATACTTTGTAAGAAGCTAGGGATTCTAAGACATGTTATGATTTTATACCCTTGAAAATAGAAGAGATAAAAAGCACATGTCCCTTTAAAAAGTGATACATTAGTAGCAATTTTAATTTTTCAGTTTTTTTGACATATCATGAAGACAGTTATTGTATTGGCCAATTTAAGAAATGGCCAACTCTGAGCAGAAAACTCATTAAAATGCTTTCCTCTTCATTATTTAGACCAAAAAATGTTTCACTAATTTTTTTTTCATTTTTAGGTGGTCTTGTTGAAATGATATTCCCAAAACCAAAGAGAAAAATCATGATGAACTTAAGCCTCATTGGTAATCAAGCTCACCTTATACACATCCCTCTCTCTCTTTCTCCTGCTATGCATTCATAGGATGCACTCACTGAAAGGTCAGATTAGCATGTGGAAGAGAGCATCAAGTATCCAGGTCTCCATCTGAATCCTGACATGAGAAGAGTAAAGGATTTGACATCAAGTTACCTATGAAAAATTCTCCCCTAGATTTTCCTGTGCTTTCACTAGAAGAACCATCTGTTGGTATCTTAAACCTCAATCTCCTCAGATTTGACTACTGATTTTCTCTCTAAGAAGTACTGGCATAAATTACATAGAATAATTTTTTATTCAATGTCCCAATACCTGCAGAATTTAGATTCATACAGCATGAGGACACCTCCTCACTGAATAGGACAGGGAAAGTCTATTGAAAACTCATTCAGAGTCTTTCTTCACTAGAGTAACTTACTTGTTTCAGGTCTGCTGAACAGAAAAAAATGATAGGAGGAAATGGGTATTTCTTACTCTAACTCAGGCAATTCTGTGAGTTCTGTGCTCAAGCTTGAATTGGAGTTTCTTCTTGTTTCTTGATTTATTTCATTATGTTTTTTTTTATTTTAGAAGCCTTGTTATTTCAGTATCATCCAGCATTTTGATGCTGCATGATGGAAATTATCATTTCACACTGGACCAAATTAGAGTGATTGTATTTCTAAATATATTTGACTTTTTAAAACTGACCCCACAAATTTGGAATTTCAAACACATTTTCACATGATTACCACCCAGTGGGATATGACTTGTTCAAACTTTAGTATACTGGAGCCATTGAATGATTGCTCACATTATCAAGTCAAGCCTACTCTAGGCATTGTTTCCCTAATCTATAAATCCATAACTTATATCAGTAAAATAAGTCTTCATTTTAGTATAGATACATACTGAGAGGTGGGTTCCAAGAATATATAGTGGCTCTTGAATGCTATATTGTTCCTGAGGTCTCTCAAAAATATTGTCATCAGTGAGTTGGTTGCAAGAATGGGGAAAAACCTAACTAAAACTGCTTTCATTAAGAATTGATTTTCTAGGACCTATTTTTTTAACACACCACAAACCTAGGACCCAATTTCCTCTATTGGATTTTCTTATAGAAGCTTTGGATGAAAACAGGTTATCCTAAGACTTCCATTAGCTGAAAATAGTAGCCAGACTAATTCTGAAACAAATCCAAGTTCTAGGTAGGCAGGCCAAACTTTGTCACATAACCTGCTTTCTGAAAACTGGTAGTTTTGCCTTACAGGGTTTGATTATAGCCCAGCATGGAAGTCAGAGAAAGGTCAAATGGTGTAGTGGGTAAAGAACCATTAAGACCTACTTCTAACATAGATGTGCTGTATGATCCCAGGTAAGTGGCTTAAAATTTAAAGATTTCTGTCCAATAAGCTTTTACTACAATTTGAACAGAAGGTACCAGCCTACATTCATATAGGGCATTTTCTTATACAGAAACTCCTCCTTTAACAAAATCTGAGATCAAGTTCCCCTCTCTTTGGTGGGAAGAATTTTGTCAATGTAAACTGACAACCTGAGTGGAAAAGAAAATTTGCTTTTTTAGTTGCTAAGTAGGGGTATTCAGTGATGATATCAATCCAAGTTTTTATTCCTTGGTGTTTTCCTCCGTTGTGCAGGCAATATGGCTTTCAACACTCTACTACTAATCTTATATCTTGAACCAGTAGAAAAAAGTATTAATGCAGAAAGTTGAGATGGAAATGAGATGATACATGCTTTATGTCCCAGGAGTCCTAAACATTCTCCCTCTAAAAATAAATGATAGTCTTGAAAAGTGTGCAAACTATTCATTTAAAGATAATTACAGCTCCATAAACACAGCAGGATGGGAAGAAAACAGCTTTTCCTTATTGAGAAACTGGCATTATGGATGATCTACAATATTTAAAACCACTTCAAGGGTGGCAACTACATCATACCAGGACACAGTAGGCTTTTAAAACAATTAGGCTATTTGGAGGGTAAACAAAAATGACTAAAATCAGAATGTTTTTCACATTTCTCAATTATAATTCCTAATGCAAGAAAAGTTAGTTCAATTCTGTGTTCCCAATTAGAGTCTGTTTCCAACAAAGAGCTGCTTCATTATAAAGAAAAGGGATATTTCCAATATAGAAGAATTGAAAAATGGAATTATAACTTCGACTTGTGATGGTTTCAGAATACAACTACTCAGTGAAACCATGACAAAAATCAAATTACCTTCTAGTTTTGTTTTGTTTTTAATAAGCTTTTGGAGATGGACTAAAATGGTGCATTTTTTTAGATTGTACTGAGAACTTGGCATATGGAGAAGACCAATCTGGGAATCAGAAAGAAGTAGATTCAAATACTATTTTTGATATTATAGTTATGTAAGTATGGAGAAAAAAACTTTCTCAATATATTAGGCAGTTATTCTTAGTTATCTGTATAAGACCCTTCTTTTCCTTTCTGCCTAGATTACTTTGGGACTTCCCTTAATTCATCATGCCTCAGGAAGCTCATCATTAGGAAAATTTTATCATTAAACAAGATTGAATTATCTTTGCTAGGCACATCTTTTGTCTTTCTCATAGGAGGGCAGAGCCATGAATTCCAAAACCTCCATATAAAGAAGAGACCCAGGACAGACATCTCCTCATGTCCCACCTGGCTGAACTACTTTGTGATGTCTCTGACTTCTCCCTCATGATCATGCAAGGGGTGTGATCCCTCCTCCCCTTTCAAATCCCTTTTATTTATTATCTTTTTCTGATGGATTGTAATTCTTTGAGGGCAGAGGCTATCAAGGAAGAAGTTTTCTTTTTTCATATGTGTATCTCCAGCGCATACTGGTGCCGAGAACATAGTTGATGCTTAATAAAAGTTAATTAACTGAATGACAAAGTATCAGATTCCTTCCAATCAGTGTCTCTGGAGTCACACAAAGAGGGCACCACCCTGAAGAAATTGCATGTTAGATGAAAAATAGAAATGCACATACATGGATAATAGACAAATATGTAAACAAAAAAATGTAGAAACATATATAGATATACACATAAGTACATACATATGCACATATTTCTGAGCAAGGAGTGAGTTTCTGTCATAGTATATATTGGATGAAACTCCTTATGGACAAATCACTCCATTCTGTTAAAGCCAATGAAGGATTTTATGCTGTCAGTTCACTGAATTAGTGGTCATTAATGCTGTGTCTACATGATATTATTTCAACCAGTTGTAAAATTAAACATTTAGCATATCTACTCATTTTTTACTTCCTAATGATGAAAAGGAAAAAAAATAATGGATTTTCCATTTTCAAATTGACAGATTTATTCACTCTTCTTTTTTAAAAAATGTTTGTAACTGCCTGAATGTACCATTTGCTTTAGAATTATATCTGGCTTCTTTTTGTGTTATCTAATGCATAAATATTGGCATTACTATAGACTACTTATACCATTTTCAGGTTAGTGAATTCTATTTAATTCAACAGACATTTATTTTAAGATGTGCAGTATGTAGAGTACTTTGAAAAGTACTCTAAAGTAAAAAGTATCTATAAATATGATATGACATGACTTACTGTTTTAAACATATAACCCTAATATAAAACACAAGTGAAGTGCACTAAAGAGGTATAAAGTATGGGGGAGGGAAAAGAAGAGATATTTTTATAGCAATGATTTTGTGCCAGACACTCTGACCAGTACTTTACCTATTAATTATTAATTCATCTGATACTCACAAAATGTTTAGGGTGTAGATGTTGTTACTATCTTTTATAGTTGAGGAAATTAAGACAAACTGAGCTTAAGTGACTTGGACAGGATCACACACCAGTAAGTGTCCTCAGGCTAGGTTTGAATTCTATGGCATTAGAGACAATATTATGACAGAAATACCTATAAAATTTGAATTGAATATAAATTAGCAATTCATCAGGTTAAGATAATATGAAAAAAGGCACTGCAGATCTAGAGCAGAGAGTGAGAAAAGTCAAAGAGATGCAAAGTCATGGGGGTATATATAGTGTGTATATTTGTAATAATTTCTACTTTTAAGACTATCACTTTCTGAGGTGTCTAGGTGGTGAAGTGAATAGAGCACTGGCCCAGGAGACAGGAGGACCTGAATTCAAATCTGGCCTCAAACACTCAACATAAGACTTGCTAAATGTGTGAACTTGGGCAAGTCACTTAAACCCAATTGCCCTGGCCTCCAAAAAGCAAAAAAAAAAAAGGCCTAGCACTTTCCTTCACATTCTATCTTCTCATGCTCTATGTAGCACTGTTCTATTTGTTTTTGTACTTCTGATATGGATAAGCAAAATGGAAATATAATTGATGGGGATAGAAAATACAGACTTTAAGTATATCTTCATTTTTTTAATCTTTATCTCTCAGATTTTGAATTCTCTGGTTGCTTTTCCTATCAATCTCCTTGTTCTCATTCATATAAAAATTCATATGAAAAAAGCTGAGAAAATGTTTTATTATATAATTCTATTATATAATTTTGTATTTTATTCAAGTTAAGGGAATTCCCTGAGGTTGACCTGTACTTATCCTTTAGAGAACATTCAGATTTCCTTCCCAGAGATTTCTGTTCACCGACATCTAACCAGCATTCAAAATTAAAGCCTATATAGGAATAAGTAGAAGATGACAGGTAGACAGGAGGGAGAGGAGGAAGAAGGTACTTCTTCCTACATCTTGAGCCATAATAGAAAAGCTATAGCCCAAAAACACTGAGGTTGTGGACTCTCAGAAAATATAGAATTCTTATACTTAAATCAAAATTATTTTTCACCTTTAAAATTCCCAAAGACTGGTAAATATGTACTTTTATACGTTATTATAATTTATTTTAATGTGGAAAAAGTTTTCTATATGGAAATAAAACCAGGGAAATGGTTTGAATATGAAAATATGCAAAAGAAGATAATGCCCTTTACTATTCAGTATTATCACTTCAAAATACCAGAGACTACAGGTGCTTCAAAAAAAGAAAAATAACCTCCAGTTAAACCTCTAAGTTTAAATTTTGAACTTTAGTACTAAAACTAAATTCTGATGATAGGAAAATAAGTTGATAGGATTTCTGGGAAGCAATATGTCAGAGTAAGCAGTAAATCATTGTCAATCTCCCACACTAACCTCTGAAAAACCAGAAAATTGTGACCCCGGGAAAATCCTGGAACAGTGGAGCCATAAGGACAAGGTGAAGCAATCTTTTAACCCTGGAAATTTGGAGGAGAGGCAAGAATATTTCACTTAGATAAAAGGGGAGTGCATTCCAGGACAGGAAGCATGCCAGCAGCAATCCCCACTACAGCAAATGAGCAGGAGATGCTGAGTCCCTGTGTGGTGGAAAAGGCAAATGACAATACCAGGACCTCCCCTGTGCCTCTGCAAAGCAAGGGGAACTGGAAGACTCCAGCTTAGATAACCACCAAGTACTTCAGTGCATGCCTTGGTGGGCAGGAAGCCCCCAGTAGCCAGAGATCCTTGTGCTCCTGCACAGCTCCAGGCAGACAGTCATCCCCCAGCAGTAGACTTCCATGTGCTTCAGCACAGCCCAGGGTGGGCAGGCATCATCCAGTGGATAGACCTCCATTTTCTTCAATATAGACTTGGGGAAACAAAGAAAAAACCTGACCTGGACTTAGCATATGGCAGACACCACCATTAGGACCCCAGCTCAACACCTGGTAACATGCCAGACTCCTACAGCCTCCAGCTGCCATTACCTGAGGCCAGAGCACATCAAGTCAGTGACCAGGTCCTGGACCCTAGCACTCTAAGGTTGGAACAATGCCTCCTGTGCTCCAGCAGAAGAGCTCAACTTTAAAAGCCAGGAAATAGGCAAGAAACATGAGCAAAAAGCAAAAATGAAACTAACCACAGACAGTTTCAATGGGGACAGGGGAGATCAAAACACAAACTCAGAAGAGAATAAATTGCCAATATACCTGCATTTTTTCAGATTATTTATTTATTTTTAGTTTTCAACATTAAGTTCCTCAAGCTTTGAGTTTTAAATTTTCTCTGCCTCCCTCACCCCCTCCCCCCCGCCAAGGCAGCATGCAACCTGATAAAACCTTTACATATATAGACATGAAAAATTTTCACATTAGTCATGTTGTAACGAAAAATTAGAAAACATGGGATGAAACAAAACAAAACAATAAAAAGGGAGCAAATAGTATGCTTCAATCTGCATTCTTACTCCATAGTTCTTTCTCTGGATGTAGATAGCATTTTCTATCACGAGCCTTTTGGAGTTGTCTTAAAAACTTGCATTAGTGAGAAGATCTAAGCCTGTCAAAGTTAGGCATCACACATAGTGGCTATAACTGAGTAAAATATTCTCCTGGTTCTTTCTGTTCACCTCACACAGCATTAGTTCATGTAAAAAGTCTTGCCAAGTTTTTTTCTGAAATCCACCTGCTCCTCATTTCTTTTAACACAATAATATTCCATTACATTCATATACCATGCCTTGTTCAGTCACTCCCCAATTTATTAGCATTCCCTCAATTTCCAATTTTTGGTCGCCACAAACAGAGTGGCTATAAGTATTTTTGTTCATGTTTTTTTTCCCCCAGATTTTATGATCTCTTTTGGAGACAGCCTTAGAAGTGATATTTCTGGGTCAAAGAAATGCACATTTTTACAGCCCTTGGGCATAGTTCCAAATGGTTCTCCAGAATAGTAGGATCAGTTCACAACTCTAACAGTATGCTAGTTTTCCAATTTTCCCACATCTCCAGCATTTCAAATTTTCCTGTTGTATCATATTAGCCAATCTGATAGTTCTGATGTAGTAGATCAGAGTTGTTTTGATTTGTATTTCTCTACTCAATAGTGATTTAGAACATTTTTCCTATGTCTATAGAGAGTTTTAGTTTCTTCATCTGAAAACCACCTTTTCATATACTTACACCATTTATCAATTTGGAGAATAACTTGTATTCTTGTAAATTTGATTTAATTCCCTATATATTTTAGAGATGAGACATTTATCAGAAACATTGGTTATAAAAAAAAATTCTCTCTGTTTTCTGCATCCCACCTAATCTTGGTTACATTGACTTTATGCAAAACTTTTCAATTTAATGTAATCACAATTTTCCATATTGCATTCTGTAATGTTCTCTATTTCTTGTTTGGTCATAAGTTCTCCCAGTCTCCATAAATCTGACAGGTTGACTTTTCCTTGCGTTCCCAGTTTGTGTATAATATCAGCCTTTAGATCTAAATTGGGTACCCATTTTGACTTTATTTCATTATAGGGTATAAGATATTTGTCTATGCCCATTTTCTGCCAGATGATTTTCCAGTTTTCCCAGCATTTTTTGTTACATAGTATGTTCTTATCCCAGAATCTGGGGTCTTTGGGTTTCAAACAGTATATTGTTTCATTCATTGACTACTGTGTCTTGTGTACCTAACCTATTCCACTTATCCACCACTCTATTTCTTAACCATTACCTAGGAGTTTTGATGATTTCAGCTTTATAATAAAATTTAAGGTCTGGTATGGTGAGGACACCTTCCCTAGCCTTTCTTTTCAGTATTTCCCTTTGTTCTTCCAGAAGAATTTTGTTCTTATTTTTTCTATCTCTATAAAATATTTTTGGTAGTTTGATTGGTATGGCACTAAGTAGACTAATTTGGCAGAATTATATTTTTTATATTATCTCAACCTATCCATGAGCAACCATTTCCACTTATTTAGCATTGACTTTATTAATGTGAAAAGCATTTTGTAATTGTATTCATATAGTTCCTGGATTTGTTTTGGCAGGTACACAACCAAATATTTTATAATTTCTACAGTAACTTTAAATGGAATTTACCTTTCTACCTTTTGCTATTGGAATTTGTTAGTAATATACAGAGATGGTGATGATTTACATGGTTTTATTCTGTATACTGCTACTTTGCTAAAGTTGTTTATTATTTCAAGTAGTTTTTTTTGCTTGATTCTCTAGGATTCTCTTTGTATATCATCATCTATTCTACAAAGCATGATTGCTTTCTTTCTTCAATGCCTATTCTTTTTTCTCTTCTTATTGATAAAGGTAACATTTCTAATACAATATTCAATCACAGTGGTGATGATAGAAATATTTGTTTCACCCCCAATCTTATTGGAAATGTTTCTAACTTATGCACATTACATATATTACTTCCTGGTGGTTTATAGTAGATGCTATTTATCATTTTAAGGAAGAATCCATTTATTCCTTTGCTCTCTTGTGTTCTTAATAGAAATGGGTGTTGTATTTTGTCAAAAGCTTTTTCTGCATCTATTGAAATAATCATATGGTTTCTGTTAGTTTTGCTCTTGATGTGACCAATTATGCTTATAGTTCTCCTAGTATTTAATGAGTCCTACATTCCTGATGTAAATCTTTCCTGCTTTATACCTACATCTAAAGCATCAAAGGGGCATATGATTTGCTCTCAAAGCCCAAAAACCTGCATGGAAGAGCTTAAGAAGGACTTTTATAGTTACATAAGAGAGATAGAAGAAGAACACAAAAAAGAAATGAGGTATGCAAGAGAGAGTAAACAGCTTGGAAATGGAATGACAAAAATTGATGGAAGAAGGTAATTCTTAAAAAAAAACAACTGCCTAAATGGAAATGGAGGTACAATAATTGACTGAAGAAAATTCTATAAAAAATAGAATTGGACAAGTGGAAAAGGGGATACAAAAGCTATCTGAAGAAACTAAATACTTAAAAGTTAGAATTGTCCAAGTAGAAGGTAATGATTCTATGACACATCAAGTATCTGTAAAACAAAGTCAAATGAATGGAAAAATAAAAAAAATAAACATATAAAATACCTCACTGGAAAAACAATTGACCTGGAAAATAGATCCAGGAAAGATAATTTAAGAATTATTTGTCTACCTGAAAGCCACATTCAAAAAAGAGCCTGAACAGCATCTTTCAAGAAATTATCAAGGAAAACTGTTCTGAGATTCCAGAAGTAGAGACTCATATAGTCATTGAAAGAACGCCTCATGAAAGAGATCCCAAAATCAAAACTCAAAAGAGTACTATAGCTTAATTCTGGAATTATCAGGACAAGGAGAAAATACTGTAGGCAGCCAGAAAGAAGCAATTAAATTAATAAAATTATTAAAATAATAATTAAAACTAAGAGCTCATTTCATGAAAACAGCTAATAAAATAGATAAAACTTTGGGTAATTTGATAAAAGAAAAAAGAAAACCAAATTACTAGTATCAAAAATGAAAAAGACCAACATACCATCAATGAATAGGAAATAAAAACAATAATGAGAATTTATTTTGCCCAACTCTATACCAATAAATCTCATGATCTAAGTCAAATGAATACTTGCAAAAATACAAATTGGCAATATTAATCAAAGAGGAACACAAATATTTAAATAATCCAATTTCAGAAAAAAGAAATTGAATAAGCCAACAATGAAATTTGTAAGAAAAAAATTCAGGGCCAAATGGATTTTTAAGTAAATTCTACCAAACATTTAAAGAACAATTAATTCAAATACCATATAAACTATTTGGAAAAATAGGTGTAAACAGAGTCCTACAAAATTATTTTTATGATGCAGATATGATGCTGATTCCTGAACTGGGAAGAACCAAAATAGAAAAAGACAATTTTATACAGATTTCCCTAATGGATATAGATACAAAAATTTTGAGCAAAATATCAGTTAAGAGAGTTTAGCAGTTTATCATTAGGATAATACATTATGATTAGTTGGGATTTATACTAAGAATTCAGGACTGGTTTGATATTAGGAAAAGCATTAGTATAATTCACCATAACAACAGCAAAATTAACAGATTATGTAATTATTATTATATATTAACAGTTCATATGATTATCTCAATATATGCAGAAAAAGCTTTTGACAATATATAATATTAATTCATCTGAAAAACACTAGAGAGGTTAGGAATCAATGGGGTTTTCCTTAAAATGTTAAGTAGCATCTATCTAAAATAATCACCCACCATTACATATAAAGGGGATAAGCATTTCCATTAAAATAAGTGGTGAACCAAGAATGGTTCTACTTTTACTCAATATTGTACTAGAAATGTTAGCTTTAGCAATAAGAGAAGAAAATGAAATTGAAGGAATTAGAATACACAAAGAAGAAACAGAGTTATCCCTCTTTGCAGATGATATGAGGGCATACTTAGAGAATCCTAAAGCATCAAAACATCTTCTTGAAATAATTAACAACTTTAGTAAAGTTGTAATATCTAAAATAAACCCAAATAAATCATCACCATTTCTATATATTACTAACAAAACCCAGCAATAAGAGATAGGAAGAGAAATTCCATTTTTAAAAGTTGTAGAGAATATAAAACATTTAGGAGTCTACCTGCCAAGACAAACCCAAGAACTATATGAACACAATTTTAAAACCTTTTAACACCAATAGTCACATCTAAATACTTGGGAAAAATCAGTTTCTCATGGGTGGACTGAGGTAATATAATAAAAATGACAATTCCACCTAAATTAATTTACTTATTCAGTGTTATACCAATGAACCAGAAATTATATTATAGAGCTAGAAAAAAACAACAAAATTCATCTGGAAGAACAAAATGTTTAGAATATCAAGGGAAATAATGAAAAGAATGCAAGGCAAGTTTGCCTAGTTGTGACAGATCTAAAACTCTACTATAAAGCACAAATCATAAAAATTTCTTGCTACTGGCTAACAAATAGAGTGGTGGATCAGTGGAATAGGTTAGGTATGCAAGACATAGTAGTCAATGACTCTAATAATCTACTGTTTGATTAACCCAAAGAGTACAGCTTCTGGGATAAGAACTCAGTTTTTGACAGACCTTCTGGGAAAACTGGAAACAAGCTTGGAAAAAATTAGGCATAGATCAACATCTCACAGTGTATATCAAGGTAAGGTAAAAATGGGTACATGATTTAGAAATAAAGGCTGCTATTGTACACAGATTAGAAGAGCATGGAATAGTTTACCTGTTAGATTTATGGAGAGGGAAAGAATTTATGACCCAACAGTGATAGAGTTCATTATAAAATGTAAAATGGTTAATATTGATTACATTACATTAGAAAGATTTTACACTGACAAAGCAAATTCAACCAAGATTAGAAGGGAAGCAGAAAGCTGGGGAATAATTTTTACAGCCAGAGTCTCTGATAAAGGCCTCATTTCTAAACTATATAGAGAAATGCATCAAATTCAGAAGAATATAAATTATTCCCCAGTTGATAAATGGTCAAAGTATTTGAGCAGACCTTTTTTGGATGAAAAAATTAATGCTATCTATATTCATATGAAAAGTGTTCTAAATCACTATTGATTAGAGAAATGCACATTGAAACAACATGTCAAAGGAGGAACATGAAAAATGTTCAAGAAGATGTGGAAAAATTCGAACACTAATGCATTGTTGGTGGAGTTATGAACTGATATCAACCATTCTGGAGAGCTATTTGGAGCTATACCCAAAGTGCTATAAAGCTGTGCTTTGATCCAGCAATATCTCTACTAGATCTGTATCCCAAAGAGATCATTAAAAAGGGAAAAGGACCTGCATGAACCGAAGTATTTATTGCAGCTCTTTTTGTGGTAGAAAAGAACTGGAAATTGAGGGTGTGTTAATCAATTGGGGGAAGGTTGAACAAGTTGTTATTATTGTTGCATAGGAAATGATGAACAGATGGACTTAAAAAAAATGTTGAAAGACTTAGAAGAAGTGACTGAGTGAAGTAAACAACCAGGAGAACACTACACATTAACAGCAACATTGTGCAATGACCAACTTTGATAGACTTAACTCTTCTCAGCAATGTAACCATCTAAATTAACAATTCCAAAAGGCTAATGATAGAGCCTGATATCCACATCCCAAGAAAGAACTATGGAGTCTTATTACAGATCTTATCAAACTATTTTCCCACTTTGTTTTCTTTCTCATGGTTTTTCCCTTTTGTTTTGATTCTTCTTTCACAACATGACTAATGTGGAAATATGTTTAATATGATTGTATATGAACAGCCTATATCAGATTGCATGCCATCTAGGGGAGGTGGGGGAATTTAGAACTCAAAATCTAATAAAAGTTAATGTTGAAAGCTAAAAATAAATTCATTTTTAAAATGTTCTTTCTTTCAGATTTTCTATTGAAGCAACAATGTGAGTCATAAATAAATGACATATGACTCAGAAAATCTATAGTAAATACAGATATTTCTAGACATGTCTTTCAGAAAATAAAAATTAATTTGAATTAAAATGTCCTCTCTAATAATTGCTGAAGAATAAGTGAAATAATCATTTCATTTTTAATATTCATATTCATTAGTATGTGACAAAGCAGAGTCTGGGCTATGTATTTATTGAGCCTTTTAACTTCAGGTAGTCATAAATGTGGAATTTGTTTTTTTCCTGCATGATCATGCAGCCCATTTTGTTGCATCATGTAGGTACTAACAGGCAGAGTGAAATAATAAAAAAAAACACAAAAAACCAAAGAGCATTATTGAATTGGAAAGTAAGATTTTAGTGTTACAAAAATCCTTTTTGGAGCTATATAAACAGAACACCTAAAACTGTTTTGCCTAGTGAAATAAGCTGATCGTGCATGAAGATAAGATACATAAGGCTAAAAAGACAACTTTTCACTTGTCTACTATCCTATTTCCTCTCTCATTACATTTTTAAAATGGTATTATTCTTGACCAATGTGCCTTGCCCAAAATTTGACTTTAATATGTCTTACTCTATGATAATGGAATGTCACTTCAATTCTTCAGTCATGTTGAAATGGAAAGGGTACTACTAAACACTTTTAAAGCACATAATAAGTTGTTTTAATTCTATTTATTACATGATTATGTATGTATGTCTGTGTATAAAGAGATAAGAAAAATAGTAAATATAGAACAATATAGCAGACCAAGACATTTTTGATTCATGTTTATGTTTTATAGAAACTTTTAAAGGAATTTACTAAGAAGATAAATTTATATTTGTGTTTCTATGAAATAAGACAAATTGAGTTCCTGAATTAATTTCAAACTGAATTTATATAATGATTAAACAAATTAGAAAATGGATATAATCATCTAATTAATCCACAGTTCTTTATAAATTCTATAAATGGAGAAAACATTTATTAAGAGCTTACTATGTTCAAAACACTCTGTTAAGCACTGGGGATACAAACAGAAAAAAATTAGAAAGTCAATGCTTCCAAGCCACCAAAGTAATGGGGAGACAATAAAAAATGAAACTTTTACTTCAAGTCAGACAAAATGGTTCCATGTTCCCTATGATGTGGTGACAAAAGAGATATTAAAGCCTTCTCTTTAGTATAACATGTCTGATTTTGAACCATTTGGAAGTTATAAGGACTATAGTGGCCAAAATTGTATTTTTCAGTTTTTCAAAAGATGTCATTGCAGTAATTATATCCACAGAGGTTATTCCTAAGGATGATGGACTTGAAGCATTGTTATTCCAAAGTCTCTTTGTTTCTGAGTTCTAGACTGTCCCCTTTAGCATCTGAGGAGAGATGGAAATCAAGATCATGGTGGTTTGTCTCTTCTGTCACATGCTGCCTCTCATCCCTCCCTCAGAGTTCTTGCTTATTCAGCAAGGCTAACTTGTTTACCCTGTCATTGGCAGTGTGGTGGAATTTGGTGAGGATATTAGTTCTTTTTCTTTTTTCCTTTAAATTAATTTGTTTAATATTAGTTTCAAGCATTCACTTCTATAAGCTTTTGAGTTTTGAAATTTTCTCTGCCTCTCTCCCCTCCACCCTCCCTAAGTGCAATCTGATAAAGGTGTGCAATCTGATAAAGGCTCTATATATACGTTCTCATTAAACATTTTCACATTAGTCATGTTGTAAAGAAGAATTAAAATTAATGGTAGAAACCATGAGAAAGAAAAAAAAAACAGAGAGAGAGAGACAGAGAGAGAGACAGAGAGAGAGTGTAAATAGTGTGCTTCAATCTGCATTCACACTCTTCTTTCTCTGGATGTGGATAGCATTTTCTATCATGAATATTTTGGACTTATCTTAGTTTTTTTTCCCATTACTGAAAACAGTTAAGTGTATCAAAGTTAGTCATTGCATAATTATAGTGGTAATGGGAATTTGAAGATCTTCCCTGCACCTTGTATTGGCAATCTAACAGGTATTTAGCACTTAGTTTCTCGTTCATAATTGTGTCAAGTATTAAGACCCCAAAATTGTAAATACCTCAGTGGGATGGACTTGTTGGCATAACAGGAAGGGGCAGAACAGGGAGGAGCTAATAGCATACATAAGGAAAAGCCCAAGCTGAGAGAGGAAAGAACTTCTGGGAGCAAGCATCTGGAGGCTGGACTGCTGCTGCTGGAGTGAGCAAAGAGAACTGAGAGCTGAACTGAGAATTTAGAAGAACTTAGAAGAGAAATGAGAACTGAGGACTGAACTTAGAATTGAGAAAAACTGAGAAATTAGAAGAGAGGAGAACTGGGAGGAGGCATGGCTGTTGTGTCAGTATTTTGTCTGTTTGTTTTCATGTTTCTTTGTCAGATTTGTCTGCTGATAGAGGACAGTGCTGTTGTTACAGATCTCTGACTTACTGCTGGTTCAGAAGCCCTGAAAGAAAAATTTTTTTTGTCTGTTTACCCTAGAGGAGGGTCTTGCTGACAAAGGCCCTGGGACTATACTGATGATTTGTGTTGATTCCTCAAACCTTGTTGTTGCATCTATGTTGATTTCACTGGCAGAAAATTAATTGATGAAGATGCTGGCAATGTTCATGAATGTTATTGTGGCTTTATTAAGCTTTCTCTTCCCCCCAGGAACAGAAACTATGAAGGACTTGAAATGGACCAGACACTGTGAGCTTCAATATGGAACAGGAACTGCACAAGAAGCTGGACAAGGAACTGGGAGCTGTCTGCCTTTGAACCCAGGTGGCAATTGGATAGATTCAGGCAGGAGCTGGGACCATGGAAGATGAGAACCTGCCTTGAGTCAAGATGAAAAGACCTCTCCTTGGGTATTTAATGCCAACTGAGAAAATCATGACTCACTGTGGCATAGGGGTGGAGAACACTGACTTTTATTTTTAGATGACTGAGTTAAGGACTTGCTAATTAAGGATGATAGGAAACTAATCTCCAATCAAGAAGAATGAGGACTTTTTGATAGAAGAGTTTTAGACAATGTGACCTGGGGTGGAGGAATTTGACCATTGTACTTTGTGTCAATTAAGGAGGCTTGCCTCCTTAAGGATGATTGAATTAAGGACTTACTAAATGGATTTTATCTTTTGCTTAAAACTATGTGAGCACTTTGGTGAAAACTATGTGGCCACTTTCATGATAAATTGTTAAGTTATAATATTGTGAATGCTGTACTTTAGTTTCTGTGAATGTTTTGCCTTAATTTGTTACTGACTAAAGAATTCACTATGCTGTGTAATCATAACCTTGAAGTTGTTCACAGCACCAGTCTCTGAAAAGCTGCTCATGCTTGGCTTTACAATAATGTTCTTATTACTGTGTAAAATATTCTCCTGGCTCTGCTCACATCTCTCATCATCAGTTCATATAAGACTTTCCAGATTTTTCTAACATCTGCCTGCTAACCATTTCTTATGACACAATAGTATTCCATTACATTCACATACCACAATTTGTTCAACAGTTCCCCAGTTGATCAGCATCCCCTTATTGTCCAATACTTGGCCACCACGAAAAGAGCTAATATAAATAGTTTTGTACATGTGAGTCCTTTTCCCATTTTTATGATCTCTTTGGGATACAGCCCTAGAAGTGGTATTGCTGGGTTAAAGAATAAACACATTTTTATAGCCGTTTGGGCATAGTTCCATTTGGAAGGTCATGTTTGAAATATCTTGGAGCATTAAGGTCTAAGGAAACTCAGAGACCTATCTCAGATGTAGGAGGGAGCAAAGTCCCCTCTGATAAACAACCTGATAATTTTCCCTCAAATAATTATGTAAAACCAACAGAGCAAAAAGTTTATCTTGTCCTCAGAGATAAACTGGAGGCAAAAAGGAAGCATTACAAACTAGCTTGTTCTGAAAAAAAAATTGTTCCAGGGAAGGTACATTGGAGCTCAAGCATACTGAGCAGAAAACAAGATATTCTTTAAACCTGTAAGCAAGTACTCTATATGTACTCAAAAAAAATATCAATAAACTGGCATTGATCCCATCATGCCCACCTAGCCTGACTTTTGCTCACCATCCGTCCTACAATGTCAGTTGCTGGAAGTTCCAAATGGTTCTCCAGAATGGTTGGATCAGTTCACAATTCCAACAATGCATTAGTGTTTCAATTTTCCCACATCTTCTCTGGCATTTATAATTTTCCTGTTATGTTATGTTAGCCAATCATATAGGTGTGATGTGGTATTTAAGATTTGCTTTGATTTGCATGTCTCTAATCAATGGAGATTTAGATCATTTCTTCATATGATTATAAATAGCTTTAATTTCTTCACCTGAAAACTGCCTATTCATATCCTTTCACCATTTATCAATTGTGGAATTGCTTTTATTCTTATAAATTTGACTCAATTCTCTATATATTTTACAAGTGAGACCTTCATCAGAGACACTGGTTATAAAAGTTCTTTCCCAGTTTTCTGCTTCCCTCCCAATCCTGGTACACTGACTTTATTAAAAAAAAAAAAACTTTTCAATTAAATGTAATAAAAATTATCCATTTGGCATTTCATAATGTTCTCTTTTTTTATCATAAATTCTTCCTTTTTTCATAAATCTGACAGGTAAACTATTCCTTTATATCTAAAACATGTACCCATTTTGATTTTATTCTCAGCAGTTTTTTGTCAAGCAGTGCATTCTTATACCAGGAGCTGGGGTCTTTGGGTTTATCACATTACTTCTTTTTTATAGCAGTTGCTTCAGCAGATGATAGCTTTGAGGCATGGGCAGGATGAGGGATGGGTAGTTTCTGGGATACTGCCCCAACCAGGGCTGCTTTGCCCCTCTGCCAGTTTTTTTGCAGTTGTTCAGCATCTGTTGTTGGTGTTAATCAAGATGGTCAACTCACTTTTCTCAATGATTTTTCTCCTTAATGATGTTTCCAAGAATTGTAAAGGAAGTAGATCTGCTGGTTGAGGGAGTAAGCTGTGGGGAGGGGTGGAGGACATTGCTATTCCTGAGGGCGCTGGGCTTAGGGTCCCACTCTCCAACAACATTCAGTGGGAGATGGAAATCTTTTTGGAAGCAATGGAATTGATTTGATTGCCTGGTATATAAAATCTCCTGTCTCTTATTTGGGGTTGGGGGAGCTCTTCTACTTCAATAAGCTGTCTTGCCTTTCTTGTGTTTGGTGTTTGAATGGATATTGGTAAGGATGGCTACCCTCTTTTCTGCAAGGGTAATACTTTTGTGGATGCTAACTCCAAGGATTGTATTGGAAATATGCAATGTTTCCCTTTAAAAGCTATATCATTTAGAAATTGAAAACTTAAACTATTTTTATCTCTCTGTACCTCTTGAGCTAGAATCTGCAAAAGAATTTGTGGTTCAAGGATTGGATTCACACTTGGGGGCCTGACCCAAAATAATTCAATTTCTCTTTTGTCCCATCTTAGAGAAAAATTCCACAAAAATCTAGAACACCAAGCTTAAGTACTACTTGTGGTTAGAATTTGATTCAAAGTACACAACAGGGTCATTGACTCCTGCATAAGCTACATATTCTATAATTTAGGTTCATCTTTGGGATAGTTTTTCCTTCAATCACCATAAATATGTTCAAGACACAGAAGACTTAAAGTAACACATAATAAAACAGAGGAAAAAACCACCCAGCTTATTATACCTATTATTCTCCCTCAGGAAGTAAAGATCTTTTCTTGGAAGGCTATGCAAATATTTTCCAATTGCGTCAGACCTATATGAACAACTCACAAGACTATCATGAAGAATGGCAAAAACCAGACCATCCAGTGCATTGTTAAGTCCTTTGTGGGAAAGATAGTTCTCTTTGTTCTCCATAATGTTGTTGTTATTGTTTGTTCTTCATGTTTGAAGAGGATGAAAATAACACCACAATATTGGGGTCAATTTACTGTATGTTCAGTTGGAAATGATCATACCAATACGACTTCACAAGGCTCTACCAAGGGTCAAGCACAAATAGTCCACATGACCATTTAGGAGGGATGCATATCTAAATTTGCATAACTCATGTTCTTTTCAGGAAGTGAAATTCTGCTTTGCTCATAGAGAACAGTGCCTTTTTTGATGAGGGCATAACATGGCCAAGGATCCTGTGTCAGTGTTTTCCATATCTCACAACTGATACTAACATTGTTCTGAAAGACATTGAGAGTGTCCTTGTATTGTTTCCTCTCATGACCATGTGAACACCTACCTTATGTGAGTTCTCCATAAAAATAGTCTTTTAGGCAAATATTCATTTAGCATCCAAACAATGTGGCCATCCTAGCAAAGTTGCGCATTCCACAGTGGAGTTTGAATGCTTGGCAGTTCAGTTTGGGAAAGACCTCAGTGTCTAGTACTTTATCTTGCCATTTGATCTTCCCAAGACAATTCAAATAGAACTGGTTCTATATGCCAGTAGACTGTTCAGGTTTCACAGGCATACCACAATGAGGTCAGCACAATGGCTCTGCTTCAGTTTCATAGGCAGCCCAATGCCTCTTCTCTCCCACTCTTTCTTTCAGAGACTCCCAAAATCTGATCTACCTCCGGTAATATGTGCATGAAGCTCATCATCTATTTGTACATCCTGGAAAACATTTTTCAAAGTAAGAACTTCTCTACAGCATTCAAAACTTCTCCATTTTTTCTTACTGATGACTCCATGTATAGATGAAATGGTGCTAGCTGACAGAGAACCTCAGGCCACAAATACCACACCTGGAAGAGAATGTATCCATACTTTGTTGCATCTCAGCTTCAGAGGATGCATTGAGTGCACAATCATTTGCAAACAAAAAGTATGCACCTACTCTCCCTCCACTTTAGTCTTGGGTGGTAGGCTTTTCAAGTTAAATAATTTACCATTAGTGTGGTCGTTTTCATTCTTGTTGAAGGTATCATACAACATTGCTGATAAGGAGTCATCTTGCAGTTTCTGAAAGATGGTACATATTTACTTGACCCTTCATATAACAGAAGTTTGAATTACCATGGTATTAAAAGATAAAACATGTTATTATACAATACTATATATATGTTTTATGTATTTCTGAATTTCTAAACTTTTTCTGTGTTTTGTGTGTCATCTGCGGCTTCCATAAAACTCCCCCAAAATTCCCATTTAATTTCTTATGCCAACTTGTGATATCAAAACTGAGGTAGGGAAAGTTGTAATGCAGAAGGGATAACTATTATTTTAATTGTTAATGCTTTCTAGCACATTATATCTAAACAGTTCAATTCGTTTTTGTGAAGGCAAATAATATCAGAAAACAACAATTTGAGTTGACATGAACTCTTTATATATTCATTTATTTTTAACCACAAATCCATACACTAACACCCAGCCAGTAGCAATAAAAAGGTTTTAAATCCAGGCTTCAAACGGCAAATCAAGTCCTTATTCCAGTATGTCATACTGGCATCATAGACATGACTTTTAGATAACACAGATCTAACTTTTAAGAGCCGAATATACCTCTGATATACCTCTTATTCTAGTCCACTCTAGTCCCGAGGGCTGCTAAATTAAATTTGAACTTCTAACTACTGCCAAAGTTAGGATTAGAATCTAGCCTCATGATTCCCAGTTTAATTTTTCCCCTCTAGAAATGAACGGTTTTCTGCTTCCTGTATTCCTCATTTTCACATTATAGGTTCATCTCTTTAAGAGATAAACACACACAAAACATGTGTGTATGTGTATATATGTATATCTTTGTGTTATATGTGTGTATGCAACAATTTGCTGACAGCAACATTTTCATCATATTAAAGAAGAAATTTGTAGATGAGAGGTAAATAATGTTCGCAATATGAGTAATTCAATTTTGGCCCCCTCTATTCTCTGTTTCCCATCCTTCAGCGTCTCGGTAGTGAAAATTCAAGTACTATATATTCATTACAAGAAGGAATTGTGATTTCTACAATGTCTGTATTGCTCTTCACCAATAAAAATTGCCTCTAAGCTTGCTAAACAGTTTTATAGACCTATTATTACTTTAAATGTCCTGTGGTCCATGTGTTAACTTTCATGAAAGATAAATTCACTATCTGGGTGGGCAATTTTGTTTTGCTTTGGATCCTTAAATACATTAGTACAATGTGGTCTATTTGCACTCTGGATTTTGTAAAATTGGTGGGGCAGAAAGTCACACAGTGAAATCCTATTGTGGGACCCAGCTCAGGATACCTATTCTCTCTGGTGTGCGGGAGAAATCAAAAAAGGGTGTGATGGGATGAAGAGACAGAATAAATCACTATATTTTCTACATAATAATTTGGGAATAAGTCTTCATCAATCTATATAAAGATATTTATCTGCAGATTTACATATAGTAGCTATCTAGTTGAAGAAATAGAGATGGAAATAGAGGTACCGTGTTTCCCCGATAATAAGACCTATCCCAAAAATAAGCCCTCCCCTTACTGTGTAAGATTCCTCTAAAATAAGCCCTCCCCCGAAAATAAGCCCTATTGAGATTGCTACTGTAGTGAAGGTGATCCCCTGTGCTACACGCTACATTACGGTACCCTCTGTATGCACCGTTCCCCCCCCCCTGTGAAACTCACGCTGCGCTCCAAGCTGCATCCAATCAGAGCTGCAGCAGTGAGCGCCTCATCCTGTTCTTTCCCAGTGATTTGCTTATTGAATAAAGGTACATTTTTTTGTTCACATTTACCTCTTTATTAAAATTGCTGTCAATGTTCATTAAAATAAGCCCTCGCCTGAAAATAAGCCTCTGGTGTTTTTCTGTCCAAAAAAAAATAATAATAAGACAGTGTCTTATTATCAGGGAAACACGGTAGATACACTTTTGAGTGAAATACATTACAAGTTTAAAGTGTTACATTAGAATTCTTTATATCATAACTCATAGAAAACAACTTATTATTATAATTATTATGTCTTCATCTTATGAAACATTGTAAAGTCTATAGACATCAGCTTAGCATGGAAATTACAAATATTTTCTCCCATTAACATCATACACTTATTAAGAGATGGGATATATATATATATATATATATATATATATATATATATATATATA